>NC_039362.1:118383249-118683249 GCF_003573695.1 Papaver somniferum
TCTTTAATATATCTGCGATTGTTTTGTTTGTTGCTTCTACCTGCCCATTAGCTTGTGGATACAAAGGAGTAGACTTTCCACATTTTATCTTAAATGCATTAAGTAACATTTCTATGTTATGTCCTTCAAACTGTTTCCCATTATCAGATACCAACTGCGCAGGAATTCCGAATCTGCAAAATATATTTTCGAATATGAATGTAAAGATATATTTGTCGCGAATATGCTGTACTGCCTTCACTTTTGTCCATTTTGTGAAATAATCTGTTGCGACTATTAAGTATCTTCTTTGTCCAGAACCTGGTAAAAATGGCCCCACAATATCTAAGCCCCACTTTCCAAAAGGCCACACACTGGTTGAAGATGAATGGTGCTCCAGGTGCATGTATTTCTTTCCATGCCGCTGACAATCTTCGCAACGTCTTGATATTTGTTTTGCATCTTCGTGCATGTATGGCCAGTAATAGCCTTGCATTTTTGCTCTATGTGCCAAAGATCTTCCCCCGCTATGATTGCCAGCATCCCCACTATGTAACATTTTTAGCACTTTTTCTCCTTCCTCTCGTGTCAAACATCTGAGTGATGGTCCATTAAAGGATTTTCGGTATCAGCCCATCTCTTAATTCATAATTCGTTGCACGGCTTTTTAACTTGTGTGTTTCCAATCTATTTCTTGGTGTTTCTCCTTTCGCCAAATATGCATGAAGTTCCATTCTCCAGTCTGCGATATTGTTCGTTTGTTCTTCTTCTTCATTGTCTATTATCATCACGTCCACTTCTTCTTCTTCTTTATTGATTGATGGTGACAGAAGTGTTTGTTTTTATGCATCTCGCAGTTGGATCTGTCATCATGCTTGAGATGAAAGCAAAAGCGTCTGCGAGTCTATCCTTCTTGAAATGTGCCTCCATTTTATTTTTGGGATTTTCGCTGAATTCTTCAACGAGCTTCTTGTATTTCTTCAAGGATGGTTCATTTGTAGTATACTCTCCCTTTATTTGGCGAATAACTAGCTGCGAATCACTAGTGATCCTGGCATTTTCTAGTTTCATTTCTATTGCGAATTTTAAGGCATGTATCACAGCTTCATATTCCGTTTTTATTAGTGGATGCGAATTCCAATCTGAATGAAAAAGCCATCTTTATTCCTTCTGGCGAAATTAAAACAATTCCAACTCCATTTCCTTCTCCATTTGATGATCCATCTACCAATATCTCCCATCTATTTGGTTCTGTTAATAAATCTTTTGGATCTCCGTGTTCTTCTTCTATATCCATCATTTCTTCTACGCTTCATCTTCTTCTAAAGGAAATTCTGCCAAGAAATCTGCAACAACTTGTGATTTTGGTGAAGACAAAATTTCATATTTAATATCAAAGTGGCCTACTTGTGCATTCCATCTCTCCACTCTTCCTGATCTTTTAGAATTCTTCATCACTGATTCAATTGGTACTTTTGTTAATACCTTTATCTTGTGCGCTTGAAAATATTGCGGAGCTTAAATGATGCATAAACTAATGCTAAGATAACTTCTCAATCTTTGAGTAATTCTTCTCGGCAGTATTAAAAGTTTTGCTAATGTAATAAATGGGTTTCTCCACTCCTGCGTCTATTCGCAATAACACAACACTTAATGCATGCGACGTCGTCGCAAGATAGATCAATAATTCTTCTCCTGATTCTGCTTTTTGTAAAATAGTTGTATTCATAAGATGTTCTTTGATCCCTTGAAAAGCTTTTTCGCATTCATCAGTCCATTAAATTTCGCACCCTTCTTGAGTATATCGAAAAAATATTTGCATTTGTCTGATGATCGCGAAATGAATCTCCCCAGCGAAGCTAGAAGTCCATTCAACTTCTGTACATCTTTTATTGTTGCTGGTGTTGGCATGTCACGAACTGCTTGCACTTTTTCTGGATCAACCTGTATTCCTTCCTTTGATACAATGTAGCCTAAAAATTTTCCCGATGCAACTCCAATAGTACACTTCTCAGGATTCAATTTAATGTTATACTGCCGCATTTGTTCAAAAATCTCCCTCAGGTCTGTACATGGTCTTTGGCTTCTTTACTCTTTACTAACATGTCGTCCACGTATACTTCTAATGTTTTGTGTATCCATTTTGCGAACACCTTCTCTACCATTCTTTGGTATGTCGCTCCCGCATTTCGCAAACCAAATGGCATTTTCGTGTAACAATATAAACCTCTAGGGCGAAGAAAGCAGTATGTTCTTGATCTTCTTCAGCGAGAGGGATTTGGTTATACCCTTTGTACCCATCTAAAGACGATACCTATCATTTCCCGCTGCGGATTCCACCATTTGAGGAATATCTGGTAACGGAAAACTATCTTTGGGGCAAGCTTTGTTTAAATCAGTGAAATCTATGCAAATCCTATTCCTTTGTTTTTCTTTGGGACAATGACCATATTCGCTATCCATTCTGGGTATTTAGCTTCTCTTATGATTCCCGCATCAAGCATTTTCTGTAGTTCTTTCTATTTGGGAATGGTAAGTTGTTGCGATTTTTCTTATTCTTTGTTTAAATGGTCTCACATTTTGTTAATCTCCAACTTGTGGCATGCAATTGATGGATCTATTCCCGGTATCTCATCCATGCTTCCTGCGAAAACATCTTTATATTCTCGCAAAAGGTTAACAGTTCTTTCTTCTTCTTCTACATCCATTGGTTCCAATTCTCAATATTAGAGGTTCTTCTATAGTCCCAACGTTTATTCTTTTGTTGGTTCTGCGGCAGTGTAACTGGACTTGGTTCTCCCATTGGTGTTGGTTCTTTTATTGTTTTCACAGGTCCTTCTCCTTCTTCCGAAATTTCGCTGGGTATTCCTTGCCTTCTTTTGCCCTTATCTATACTCTAAATTCTTCTTCTTTCTTTGCTCCTTTGCCAACTTTCTGCGAAATTTTTCTTTTTGCTTGTCCTTCATAATGCTTTACTTCAATTTGATGACATAATTTCGCATTGTCAACATCTCCTCTGATTTCTCCTATTCCATTTGGTGTGGGGAACTTAATACATTGATGCAACGTTGATACTACAGCTTTTATTGCATGTATCCATGGTCTTCCTAGCAACATATTATATGGCGATTCCATATCCACCACGCATAGTGTTACATGTGTTTCGATCTCTCCTAGTGGAATTCGTACCACTATTTCTCCTTTAGGTTTTGTTGTGGATTTTCCAAAGCCATGAACAAAATATGTTGAACTGGACTTCTTCATCTTTAAATCCCATTCTCCGGAATGCATGATAAAATATTATATCCACCGAACTTCCTGTATCGATTAAAGTTCTGTTCAATATCCTTTCTCCCGTGGATTTTGTTGTTGTCTCCTTCTCTTTTCGCGTAATAGGCACTGTAATAACCAATGGAGATGTGTGGTTCAAATTTTCTTTTGGTATTTCTGCCGCCATGAATGTATTTTTTTGCTTTTCCCAATCTTTCAAGGGTGATGTCTTTTCTACTTCCATAACCTTCCTTCCTTCAAAATTTCGTTTATGTATTCTTCCTTTGATGTTTTCATGGAATTCATTAACCATCGTTTTTGTTATCATATTACACTCCAATCTTTTGTCATCTTCATTGATTCTAATCATTTTTCTTTTAACTTATTCACTGATTTATTTAATCACTTTCTTGATTTGAACAATCTCAACAATAATCTTCAACTTTCGATCTTCAAGTCCCTGTTTATAGCGCCATTATGTAGTTGCAGGAAATCCTACACTACACCCCTCATATGATTTCATTAATACTCAACTCATATTTAGATTTTAAATCTTAATTTTATTGATGAATCTTTGAATATTCTTACAAGAAAAGATAAAAGAATCAAGAATAACCTTTGCTCTAGACTTTCTCTCTCCTATTTACTTATTTCTTTCTCCAAAAAGATCTCCCTTTTCTTCTCAGTTGAACGACTATTTATAGGGAAATACATAGTGGATGACAGCTAATCAGTCCTTCATTTTCGGATATGGCTTGCGACATTCTCGCAACCTTACAAATGTTAATCTCGCAAACTTTTTAATTTTCGCAGGATCATCATATCTTTCTAATGATTTTAGCCGATGTCGTTTATTACATCATTTCTAAAATTGTTCTGCGACGCTATTGTGTTGTGTGTGTTGATAATTTCGCTAAGATATTATTGTTGCGAGATTCTAATCCTACAGAAGATGATTTTTGCAGTATTAATCTTTATGGTTTTATATATTGCAAATTTTCCATGGGATATGTGTGTTTACGTCCGTGAACTATGATTGTCCCATACCTTGTCAAGAGTAAAGTCTTTCGTATGTCGATATGCATGTATTGATAAAATAATGAATAAACTTTTGACATATACAAAAGTTAAGCCTATTATGTCTATTATTGATGGAAGAAAGGTTAAAATCTTTTGTTTGCAAGGATTATGTCTATTGAATGTCATTATGCGAATAGTGATGGAAAATAGAATGAATCCTTGTGTATTCCGCAGTATTGATCTTCCCTGATCCATATTTTATGTATTACTGTGAGGCTCCGTAAAGTGTCTTATGTTGAGCATTGAACGACCAAGTTGATTATTTTTATGATTAGCTATGTTGTTGTTCCGCGAGGTACTTTATGTCGAGCATACTCAACTAAATTAATCATCTTGTTTGGTTATTTAGTTGTTGCTCCGTAAGTTTTCTTATGTCGAGCCTGACCAATTAAATTGATTACTTTTGTGATTAGTTTGGTTGTGTATTTCGATTATATTACTTATGGGTTCTCTTGTGATTAATCTAATTGTATGTTTTTAAGTCTCCATAAGTTCACTTATGTTGAGCATTTGTCGATTAAATTAATCATGGGTTCTCTTGTGGTTAGTTTAATTGAATATTTTGGATTCAAATTCATACTTGTATGTGATTTGTTATGTCCAATGAAATCCTTCTTTTCTTTCGAAATTAAGGTCGCTCTTGTTGTTCCTTCGGTAATGACATTTTATGGGGGAGAGTTCTTAATTGAACTTGTGCTTAATTGCAAATCTTTGTGGGGAGTGCGGTTGTGGAATATTTAAGGGGTTATCTTGTATCTTTACAAACTCCTTGACGAATGCATTTAGCTTCGGCTTTATGATTGCATCTAAATAAGATGATATATTTTTGTTTTCTTTTGGTCAAGAAATGTCTCTTTCGGAAATTTCATTAGGACCTCGTTCTTGTACCTTTGCCAATTTTATTGACAAAAAGGGGGAGAATTAATATGTAGTTCACACTACAAATACATATGGTTTTCAAATCATTATGTAAGGGGGAGTGGTTTCCATGTGAGATGGAGTACTGACTAAGGGGGAGTTATACATATCACCATAGTATTGTTGTTAAAGTTGTGATACAATTTAACTTTGACGTTGTGTGATGGTACTATGACACTGTATAACTTTAGCTATGTATTTTCAACAACGATGATGCTGAACTTACGACCTTTGGGATCATTGGAGTACTTGGAAGTGACGAAGATTTCAAGTAATGTTGAAGATTAGGCGTATGGAATAGGATATACAAAAGTTAATTTATTTATTTTTTGTATTCCATATGTATTGATAGTTTTGTCACTAAAATTGATAAATGGGGAGATTGTTAGAGCATTGCTCGGTCGAACACGCATGCGTTGCTATCTCAAGCATGTTTGTCAATGTTAGTGATCAAAACTATAAGTCTTGATTTCTAGTCTACTATAGCTAAGGTCTCGGACTAGGATAGAAAGTGTAGTTGAGCTCAAGAACTCCATGGCAATCATCATACAAGACGAAGGACTACTCAAGGAACCGGTGGATCTTCACCGACTAAAAGGTATGTGGAGACTTGAACTTATCTATCACTCAAAAGTCTATTTATCTCTTATCTTGAGACAAAAGTCGTTTTGCTATATAGACTTAGATTATACACATTTGCTATTTCGAGCCGAGTTTAACTCGCCTATATATTTCTCGAAATATGTGTTGGTAAGCTTTCGCTTTAGCCAAATTCATCTTTACCTAGTGAAGAATGTCATGTTATGTTTCAATCACTTTGAAAATTGCTCTGACGAAAAATGGTTTGTGAATAACGACTATATAACGTTCTCTGAGAATGTTTCAATGACTGAAATGAGAGTTTAGAGTACATAACCATTGGTAGGATATAAGCATTGTTGTGGAAAAACATATATGTATAAGTCCTTATTCCTTGAACCAAAGTTTGCGAACTTTGTTGATCAAGAGAAACGGAATGTGGCGTGAGCCAAGTCCGCGAACTGGCGGAAGTTTTTGACCCGAGAATTTCTGCTGGAGTTTGTGAACTCCTTCCGTGAGCTTAGGTCCGCGAACCCAGTCTGCGAACTTGAGTAGGTTATATCTAAAATCGGTAGTTCTTGAACTCATGTTTATATAAACTAAGGAATGCTTTTGCAAACCGTGGCTATAAAGTTCATGAACCGATTCGAGTGAATCAAACCGTTTTTATTCGATTGTGTCTTGTGTAGTTACATAAGATCTAAGCAATTGACAACTCTCTAACTAGTTCATTTGAGTCATTTGAACTAGTTATGGTGAAGAAGAATATGGTTGATATGAAAGTGATCATATGGCTAACTATTTGGTTGACTATTGTTGAACCAACAAATGTACAAGTTTGGGTACGGTTACACAATCCTAGAAACGTGCATTTCATTTGTATGTAACAAGCTAGTTTTCGATCTAACGGTTGAAAGATATTAGCTTGAATCTAAATCAGGTTTTCATCTGACGGTGAATATTGAATGCTTTGTTACCAAGCTAACATTGATTGCAAACCATGATTTGAAAGACTATATAAGGGAGAACTCTAGCAACTGGGAAACCTAATCCCTACACCTTCTGTGTGATACTAGTTGTGCTGATCTAGAGTCGATTCTCCTTTAACATTTGGTTTCTTCTTCTAATCCAGGTTAACGACTTAAAGACTTCATTGGGATTGTGAAGCCAGACCGATACTACTTTCTCGTAGTTGTGTGATCTGATCTTGCTGTTTCTATCGTACGAGTAAAATTGTAATAATTGGCTTGAGATTGATATCTCCGATAGGCAAGATATAAAAGAAATCACAAACACTTCGTCTAGTCGTTTGTGATTCCACAATATCTTTTTTAGCTGCGTCGATTAAGATTATTGTGAGGTGATTGATAATACTAGGTTGTTCTTCGGGAATATAAGTCTGGTTTATCAATTGGTTCCTGTTCACCTTGATTTATCAAAAGATGGAACAAAACCCGTAGGTATATTCGTGGGAGACGGATTTATCTATTACTGTAGACTTTTCTGTGTGATACAGATTTGTTTATTAAAGTCTTCGACTTTGGGTCGTAACCACTCTTAGTTTTGGGTGAGATCAGCTAAGGGAATCAAGTACGTAGTATCCTGCTGGGATCAGAGACGTAGGAGCATAACTGTATCTTGGATCAATGTGAGATTGATTGGGGTTCAACTACAGTCCAAACCGAAGTTAGTTTGGAGTAGGCTAGTGTCTGTAGCGTCTTTATACAGTGTGTGTTCAATCTGGACTAGGTCGCGGGATTTTTCTGCATTTGCGGTTTCCTCGTTAACAAAATTCTGGTGTCTGTGTTATTTCTTTTCCGCATTATATTTTGTTATATAATTGAAATATCACATGTTGTGCGTTGTTTAATCAATTAGAATATCCGACCTTTTGGTTGTTGATTTAAATTGATTGACACTTGGATATTGGTCTTTGGTACCATCCAAGTTATCTCTCTAGTATTTGATAAAGACTCGTAGATTTCTATTTGCTTGAGTATATATCAAACTGAGAGATTGAGATATAAACTCTTTGATATACTTTTTATCTAGATTGAGTCTGACTGTCTAGTTGATTCTCTAGAAAGTATATTGGAATTGCTAAGCGAAATATTGGGTGTGGTTGTTATACCCCGGCTTTTTCAGTTTGTCCCTGGAGAAACGTTTATTTCTCTTCCTAAGAAAATCTCTAAACTGTCTTGTTATCAGAGAAACTGATTTATCAAGATCTTCATCTGAAAAATTAGGATCGACAAGATCATCTCCAGAGTTGTTAACACTTTCACCTTTTAGGGTTTTAGTGTTTTCAGTGCCTTGAACGCAATATCCTTTACGTCTTTGGATTGCAATTCATGATCAAAGATCTTCAACTTTCCAACAAGAGTGTTTCTGGAAAGTTTATCAAGGTTATTTACTTCTATGATGGGATGTTTCTTAGACTCGTATCTTGCTGGTAAGGATCGGAGAATTTTTATCACAATGTCCTTTTGGGAGATAGTCTTCCCTAATGCAAAACAACCATTAAAAATACTAGACACCTTTTGATTAAATTCTTCAAACGAATCCTTATTAGACATGCAGAGGTTTTTTCCCAGTCATAAGTTAGGTTTTGAAGCCTATCATCTTTCTCTGAGAATACGGTTTCTAAGATATCCCAAGCATCTTTAGACCTAGTGTACGAAGTCACATGGTGCTGAAGATCTGGGCTTATGGCGTGGATAATAGCGTTTAACCCGTCAGAATTATGCTTTACAACATTTATCTTGGATTCACTATATTCTATCAATGGCTTTGCAACAGTAGCTCCGTCTACAACAACTGTTGGTGCGTTATAACCAATAACTATAATTTTCCATGTCTCAAAGTCACGGGCTTGTAGAAAGGAACGCATAGCGATCTCCACCACAATTTGAGCCATCAAACACTAACGGTACGTTTATAGATATTTCACTCCTGTCCATATAGTCAGACTTCTTCAAACACAGACTTATTAGGTCTTAACGTGTTTTCCTGCTCTGATACCAACTGAAAACGCTGGGGGTACCAAGATACACCACCAACTCTCCTTGCGCAATCCGTATGGACAAAATCAATACAATTTCGAGAGTAAAAACTCAATCAAGGAAAGTGCCTAGAGTTATATCTCTCTCTTGTTGTTAGAACGTTTACAGAATTGAATCCGTGAACCTAACTATAAAGAGAGTTCTTGGACTGTACCAAAGACCAATATCCAAGCATTAATCAAGTCTTTTCCAACTAACGAGGTTGGACCTAGCTACTGTGATTGGTCAACGCACAACCTGTGATATTTCAATTATAAAGATAAATAATATAATGCAGAAAAAGAAATAACACAGACACCATAAGTTTTGTTAATGAGAAAACCGCAAATGCATAAAAACCCCAGGACCTAGTCCGGATTGAACATCAAACTGTATTAAGCCGCTAAAGACACTAGCCTACTACCAATTAACTTCGGTCTGGAATGTAGTTGTGCCCGAACTCAGTCTCCCACTAATTCAGGTACAGTCGTGCTCCTTACGCCTCTTGAATCCCAGCAGGACTCTACGCAATTTATTCCATTAGACGATCTCATCAACGACTAAGAGTCGCTTCAACTCAATTGAAGACTTTAAGCCAAACCTTCCTCCCACAGATTAAGCCTATAATTGATTTCCCGATTTACGATCTAAACGGATGATCAAATCAAACGATAGATCCAGGTGATGTAAATTGATAGCAACTTAGACAAAAGTCAAGTTATCCTCAAAATCCAGACTTATGCAACCCGAAGTGCATCCTAGATTATTATTCACCTCACAAGTATGAAACTAGCGGAATCAACAAAGTATGAAACGAAGAGCCTTTGTTGATTACTATCTATCTTGATCATTAGAGCAAGCTCTACAAACAATCAATATCAGGATACTCGAGTTATCGAGATAAAAGAAAACTGGACCTGGCTTCATGAATCCCTATGAAGTCTTTATAGTTGCTAAACCCTAAAAAGGTTTCTGGAGAGGGCGAATATAGATACAAGGACACACCAAAAAGTAATGTCAGGATTCAAATATCCCAGTTTCCAAGAGTTCCCCTTATATATACTTCAAAGCCTAGGTTGCTTTAGGTTTAAGCTAAGGTAGCTTTGAAACCAAACAAACAATATCCACCGTTAGATGAAAGCTTTGAATCTTAATCACATATACAAGATATACGCTATGGTTAGGTAAACCGTAACCGAACCATGTATAAATACTATGCTCAACATGGTTAGCCGAAACTAGCCGATCTGAACTTAAAAGCTTTACACTCATTTTCATCTTCACTAAGAAATTAATATTGAGTCACAATTATGTGATCAATTGAGTCGAGTGTTAATTAGAGAAATGACCAAATGCAAATTACTTCATATAAATAATATGATCGTAATTGAATCATGATCGACATAGTTTGTAAATGTACAAAGTACAATTACTTGAATCGTTCGTGAATCGGCTGAGTCACAATACGCGGACCGGTCTGCAAACTTATATGCAATTACCGAGTTCCGGAGTCTACAGAACTTTTCGGTTCATAAACCGGTTTGCAAACTTATACAATTACCAAGTTCCGGACTCTACAGAACTTTTTAGTTCACGTACCAGTTTGCAAACTTTGAACCAACTCAAAGTTCCGGAGTCTACAAAACTTGTTAGTTCACGTACCGGTTTGCTAACTTAAGATCTTTGTCGGTTTCGGAGTTCACATAACATTCAGATTACGTTCCACTTTGGGTACTTAGCTGGTTTTAGAACATAGAACTGTTTTGGCTCGCATACCAGTTTGACTATTTTAACCTGGTTCCCTTACCAAAGTTCCTCAATTGTTTGTATACGAATATACATACCTATCCGGATCACGAAACAAACAGATTTCCCCATGATGTACATATAAATATGCATATCACACAAATCTGAAAGTCGATATATATCTACTTCGCTACGTGTACGAATACATGTAATACGGCTTCAAACATATAACAGTTTTTTCAGTTTGTAAGACTGATAACCCTGTCTTGTATTCTGAATATAGTAGTTCTATATTTCTGTAAATCAATTCGAAACATTCATGGATAACAACAATGGCACATATCACTGTTCCAGGCTATTTTCGAGTGATAAACTTGAATCATGATTTTGTTCTGAACAATTAATTGTTCTCCACCGAATTTGATCAAGTATGAAAAAATATTCATTAAGCTTAGTCATTATATTTCGAGAAATTCATAAACTAAATAATTAGTTCTCGACTAGAAATTATTGTCTGTGCAAGCTAGTCTAATTAGTTATGCAACAATCGTCTCAAAGATAAAATGGTGAATATAACTTGAGAAATAGGTGGTTCAGTCTTCACTTACGTTTTGTCGATGAAGTTCTCCAAAATCTTTGGTTGATCTTCGCCTTCAAACGATAGAATGCAAATGATGACTGGCTCGTTTCTCAACTCCACTATCCTAGACCGATACTTAACTAATTGTAGACTGGAAATCAAGATATAGTTTTGACAATTAAATTTGATAACAAGCTTGATATAGCAACACTTGTGAGTTCGACCGAGCAATGCTCTAACAGACTTGAGTGTTATTGAACACCACTTATGCTTGTAGGTTCATTGTACTTGCCAACATGAACCATTATTGTACACGATTCCAGAACCTTCGCACATAATGTATATTCTTCTGTGTAATTTCAAGGTGGACTTCACACATGATTACATGGATTCCTAATAAGAATTTTATCTATACTGAGAAAGTGTTCGCTTGGATCTCAAGTTATCTTAACTTGAATTCAAAGCTACTTAGAGCCTTGAAAATATATAAATAGAGAGATTCATGCAACATGATTTCTCAATCCTGACACTTTGTGTCCTAGTTTCTTGCTAGAGTCGTCCTCTATAACCTAGGTTTCCCTTGTGAAACATAATTAGGTTATGACTGTGAAGACTTCAATTAGGGATTCATGAAGCCCGGTCAGACTATCTTTTACCTGATAGTACGTGTATCCGGATCTTGTTCTTATTGATTTTTGAGGTTTTCGCAATCTCAGATCAGGAACAAGATATATAGAAATCACAAAGTTTTATCCGTCTTAGAATTTATGATTCCTCAAGATAGATATATAAACTCTACTTTGTTTTGTTTGGATCATTCTTGAGAGGTGGTTAGTAATCCAGTCTTTTCAGCTAACCGAGTGTAAGTGTTCCAGATTCATGAGGTTTGCTGGACTTTGTCTACTGCAAAAATATTTCCAATCCTATATTTCAAAATCAAAAAGGAAATCAAATAGGTTTATCTGTTAGAGGCAGATTGGTATCAAAAGTATTCACTGAGGTTGAAGTAACTTTTAGGCTGTAAAGGATTTCGGCTAAGGGAATTAATTGAGTATAATCTTGCGAGGTTCAAGAGACGTAAGGAACAATACTGTAGTAGAATTACTTGGAAGGTTAATTCGGTCTCAACCACATTCCAGTATGAAGTATGATAGCAGGCTAGTGTCTGTAGCGGCTTAATATAGTTTGGTGTTCAACACTGGACGAAGTCCTAGGGTTTTTCTGTAGGTGCAGTTTTCCTTGTTAACAAAACTTATGGTGTCTTGTGTTTTTTCCTTTTCCACATTATATTGTTTATCTTTATAAGAATAACACAAGTAGTACGTATCAATCTAGATAATTTAAGTCTTTATGAATTGAAATAAAAAACAAGACTTGCTTTTGTTGAATTCGTATCTTAAATGGTAGATTGCAAGTTTCATACTTGTTATAGTTGAGATCTTCTTAATTTGGATACGACGACTAGATTGATCTTGGATATTAATTTTTGAGATTGTCCAAGAACTCTTCTAAATAATGAGTTTCACAGGCTTTTAATCTAAACTTGTTGATTGTGGAAGTGATAAGAGAAAAACTCTGCACACGTATTGTTAGAGGGTCTTTTCTTTAGGCATACTTGTAATCGTATTGGGTTTTGTCCATACAGGTTTCCGAATAAAAAAGTTAGTGGTGTACTTGGTATCTCTATTTTTCACAATAATCTCAGCAAGATAGTTTAAAGCCGCTCCATATCCTCCAAATACAATCACTATTACTTCCCCACTACTTCTTCTACCAATAAACCATATCCAGCATCACCAGGGTTTCCTCTTGATGATCCATTACAACAAAGTGAGATTTGGTTCTTATTAGAGAGTGGAATATAATAGCTAACTGCTCTAATCGATTGGACTTTCATACACTTGATACCACAAAGTTTAAGAATCTGGAGGTCATATGTAGTATTCTACTTAACACCCTCCATTCTCACATCACAATCACCGGTAAATTTCAATATCCTTCTTTTAAGCATCTCATTAATGAATTTTTTGTCTTTATACAACATTATATTTCGTAGGAACGACAACTTCCTAATGGTTATGAATAAAGATTCTCCAAATGTTTATGGGGATTTTAATAAAGTGCTATACTTTCAATTTCATGTTTAAGAAAGTGCCACCGTTTTTTTCAGAATTTATTTAATGCCACGTATTTGACTTTTTCCATCCCATTTTTTTTGAGAAAACGGTTAACTGCCGTTAG
The DNA here is from genome assembly GCF_003573695.1 of Papaver somniferum. Lineage (NCBI taxonomy): Eukaryota > Viridiplantae > Streptophyta > Magnoliopsida > Ranunculales > Papaveraceae > Papaver > Papaver somniferum. Next base: position 118,396,684 of record NC_039362.1, read on the forward strand.
TACCTACGTGGCAGTAAATCAGCCATAGTAAAAGACATTTCAGTCCCCAAATCATCTAACTAGTGTGAGTCATTGCCGAGTATGGTTGCGAGTAAGTTCCCAGAACATAATCATTTGCACGTCTTGCATCTCATACATCAACATCACTGCTTTATTCAAACTCGGCAACATCAAGACCTATTTCCTGCAATCTAACTTCCACACAATCCTTGACCAACACGGATTCAAGTCTAGACCAACACGGATTCAAGCCTCCATTGCAGCATCAAATTCATTCTGTAGCTTCATAACTAACAACACCACACTCCAATGTAAACAGCAACGACAAGTTCTCATGTAGAACTATTTTCACGACTTGAAATCTCTATCCAAAACTCAACCAAATTCTGGAACCCAGTTTAACCAGCAAAACCATCTAGAAAAACAATTCTTCATCTCCTTATCAGCTCAAGAACCCTTGTAATCTACTTTATCCACTCCAAAAATCCATCCAGCTATGGCAGTCAACAGGCAGATGTAACGAGAACTCGGTTGTTGATTGTCGAGTGAAGCAGGTGCTTCAAGCAATTCTGCAAACACCTACATGCGTTCTACTGGTGGCATATATATGCACCACTGTTTTATTTCCAAGCCTCCCAGGTTCTTCACTGCAATATAAAATTCATACAAAACTGATAAGATGGGATCATTTCTATTCAATTAATCCCTTAATTAATCATACACTTAAACTATCTTTTCCATTCTTCTGTTTTTTTTGTCTCCAACAACAATTCCCATAATTCTTCTTCCAACAGCAAACTTATTCTCAAATCACGGACCCATAGAAACAAACACCATCTCGTCACTGTTTTTGCATTATCACCAAATCCTAACCAATTCTCGATTTGATTCAAAACCACAATCATCACAGCAATCCATCAGATCAATATCTTGATCTCTATAGGCAAATCAAACCCAATGTTCAATTTGTTCTCAATCATCCACGGCTGTAACTCAGTTCAATTTCATCACCATACCCCATCAATTCTTATTCATCTTCCATTTATAGAGATCGACAACAACATCAACTCCAAATCTTCATCGGAATCACTAAGAACACCTCAAATTTCATAACAAATCCTCAATTTGAACCTTCACAATCTAAACAGATCTAATTCTCAGACACATCTTCAATTTCTGCTCGATTTCCATCTCTCAATTTCTGTCTTTTTCTCGATCTAGTTTCTGGACAATAACAGCAGTTGTTGCTGCTTTTCTCGTCTCTTTCAGGTTGTTTGGTTCACCGTTAAAACCTAAGTGAATATCGGTATGGATATGAATGGTTCGGATTTCTTTTTTATGTTTTTTTTCTTCATGGTTGCAAGTCTTTTAAGCTTCGTGAAGGGTAAATAGCTAATGGTGACATATTTTGTCGACTTGTTCAACTATTGTAGACCGGTTTGGTGGGTCCTGACCGAATATATAACTGTTGTGGCACTTTATTAATTCCAAAAAAAAAATGGTGGCATTTTCTTAAACCAGAAATTGGAAGTGTGGCAGTTTATTAAAATCCCCAATGTTTATTCTTACACATAACATAAAACATAATAAACCACCAAACCATTGCCAGATCAACTCATTATAGTCGCACTACCACAAAATATGTTCAACAAATTCTTCAGATTGACTGCGAAAATGGACATATTAAATCTAGCATAAGTCCTCTCTTATTCACATGTCATCTATTAAACAAACCCCTCTTACTAATTTCCAGACATTACTTGACACACTAAGACAAACACTTGAATGTCGCACCTTCTTAGCCCATTTCATCAGCGAAAATTATTATCTAATATTACATGTAGGAAGCATAAAATTTTCCAATAATTAAACCATTCCATATTCTTCGATCATTACCACCATCAATAACAGGGATTTCATGCATATTAATTCAGGATGCTACAACATAAATGAATTATCAGGGAATATGTCATGTGAAGCTTTATCTTTAACCCGTATACCGTGCCATACAAATATTCTCCTTCTATCTCCCATCAACCACCTAATATGTTCATATACCTCATCTACGACCCACCTAACACCTGCCATATTAAAGATTTTGTATATATAATATCATATCCACTCACCCTTTTTATTTTGAAATTAGCTTGATTTTTTTTTGGTATTTCATCGTCTCCATTTTGCATTCTCAAAACTAACTTCATAAGTATAGCTTTGTTGATTATCTTTAATTTTCTTTAACCAACAAAGCTTCATAACTTCATAGGTACATTTTTCTATGTTGAAAAAACCCAATTCATATCTCAAACACCTCTCTTTCTCTCTGTCACTCCTTTTTCTTCTCCAACAAAAACACCACCAACAACTCTGCCCTTGCTCAGATCTAGTCCATTTTGAGTTAGAAAAGAGCAGGTTTCTTCACTTTGTCTTGCTTTCTGGTTTAGTTAGTGAATTTAGTCTATTAGTTATCATGTTCTCTACTTATCTGCTCTAATATGGTGTTTTTATCTCCTCTTTGTAGGTTATCTACGCTAAAACCGGGATTCTTGGTTATTAGTTTGAGTTTAAGATAAATAGGGACGTTCTCCGACGAAGAAACTTCCATCTTTGTTGTCTCCGGCGAAAAAATCTTCATCATTAATTTATCTGTCGACGGAATCTTCAACGATGTTTTTTCTTAAAATCACTCCTACTTTGGGAGCATATCTTTCTAAAGAACAAACCAAACAAAATGGATACAACAATCAGCACCAATAACTTGCATATCCTTACTCTATTTTCTATTCTGGACCTTATGGCTGACTAGGAATGAGCTAGTATACCGACAAAAGCAAACAACATCAGCTGAAATTTTAGCTTGGGCCCTAAAACAACAACATGAGTATCTTAGAGCTTTATAAATATCACCTCCCATGCTGCCAGGTGACTCTCTGGTACCTAACCATTCTTGAAGCATCAGAAGGATATCAACGACCTTTGTGGGATGGTCCAACCCAAACATGAACTGAATAAAGATCAACACTGATGGAGCGGACATGGGTCACCTAGGATTTGCAGGTGTAGGATTCATCTGCAGGGATATGGAAGCACGAACTGTGATGAGGTTGGCGTAACCTCTAGGAATCACGACTGTCTTAACCGTGGAAACTTGAGCTCTGCTCTTAGCATCCAGAACGACAACGAAAAGAAAATGACAAAATGTTCTGTTCGAGACGGATTCAGAGAACCTCCTCCGATTCATCACCTCACCCGCTGCTCCACCTTGGTACATCTCAGGAATGGTTAATAAAATAAAAATAGAATGCGACAAATATTACAAACAACTATCCAACACAATTATAGAGAAAGAAAGTCAGACGGCAGATGGGCAGATGTCTTGGCCAATCGTACAACAGATAGCATCAAATGAGAAATCTATCCACAAATTTGGGGCCAAACGGTTCCAATTTTTATTAGAAAATTATTTTCCATGACTACATGGCTATCACAAATCCCCAAAAATGGGTAGCCTAATCTTTTCTTATATTAAAAAGAAAGAAAAAAAAAAGAAAAAAAAAAGAGAATAATAAGGAGCTGAGGTCGTTCGTGCGTGTGACAATGGAGACAAATTCTGTCCTTCATGCGTGAATGACAACTGTCTTCTCGATATTATCCACGATAACTAGAAAAGCAAACCAAGACGAACCGCGGGCACAAGTTTCATGAAGTGGTGTAATAAGAGTGTAAAAATAAATTATTTGAACCACTAATCAGTTTCTTAATTACTATCTGCATTTCTAATTAAATGACCTAGTTAAAATTTACTAATAAATTTAGAAATGATTTATCTCTCAAACTATACAACAGATTTTCGTAAACTTTGTATAATAATACTAATCTATCACTTCACTTATTTATGGTATAGGTCATCTAATTACTTGCGGACGGACAGAGTAATTAATAGTACAATTAATTAATTTTTTCTCACGAGTCTTTCACGTGCTCTATAGTTTTGTAGTAAAACCACCAAACAAATTGCACATTCTCCTAACCCGCATCCGTGACACCTCGTTACTCACCTCCTGAAATCTACCTTTCTATCTAACGAATCTAACAGCATCTTCAACAAAACTCAACGCCGTTTACAACTTTACCAATCAAAAGGAGGGTATCAAACGGAAAGGCCGTCAACGAAAGGTGGTGATATTAAAATAAGGATTTATCTGGATTAAGACATAATCAGAGAATAGATTCCGTCACTATCCTCCTGAATATCTGACTGATTTCCATTAAACAGAGACAAAAGTACCCCATTAATAACACCTCCCTACTCTACTGCTGATTTAAGTACTACCTCTCTCTTTAAAATCGTCGCATCTTTTTTCACATCCTTTGTCTTTTTCACATCTCACTTTTTTATTTCTGAAAAAGGGCACAGAGAAAGCAAAAATGAGGTTTTTCTTTTCATTCTCTCTCAGAGGAATGTAGAGCTGGATAGATCTTCTTCTTTTCACAAATTTGGTGATTCTTGATAATGGGGAAGAATGGGTTTGTGTTGTTTTTGATTTTTGTGGTTTTATTTTGTGGGTTTTCCATTGCTTCAGCTTCTCCTCCTGTTAGTAAGTCTCTCTCTGAATCTCTCTAAATCTCTCTGGTTTGAGCTATGGTTTGTTTAAATCTCACACTCTTGTTACACTTCATGTTGACAGAGATTGTTGGTGGGTTTGTATCAAATGCTCTCGCCCCTTTGTTGAAATGGTTGTGGGGATTGAAAGCTAGTACAAAAACAGGTGAGAGGATCTTGGTTGTTGTGCTTATCTTTTGTTGTCTTGTTTTTGTTTGATGATTTGGTTTTGAGTGTTTTTGTTGTTGTGGGTTTTGTGTGTAGCGATTACTGGTAGGCCTATGATGAAGTTTGAGAACGGATATACAGTAGAGACAGTATTTGATGGGAGTAAACTTGGGATTGAACCTTATTCTGTGGAGGTATTACCTAACGGAGAACTTCTGGTTTTGGATTCTGCTAATAGTAACATCTATAAGATCTCTCAGCCCTTGTCTCGCTGTAAGTTTCAATGTTCTTCTAAACTAATTGATTTTTAATCTTTCTTTCACTATTTGGGTTGTGGGTAAAGTTTTGAGGTTTTGTTGATTATGCCTTGTTTGTTATCACTCGAGATTTATGCTGTTTAACTTGTTGATAGTGTTATTTTGGTTGAGGCATTGTATTTCATAAGTTGCTAGGTCGTGTGGAATTTCAATTTCTCGTCTTAAATTGGAGTAAGATTTGACTTTTGTTAAGCAGATTATAGTATCGGACTCTTAATTCTCAAGTGCACAGAATGTCTTTCGGTCTTGTTTCTGAAAATCCTACTCCATTGCTTCCTCTATAGTCGAAGCTCAATATTGCTTATTTTCCAGACAGCTTTTATGTGAAAGCCATTGGTCTTTGTTTCTTATCATTTTTCCTTGTCTTCTAGTTTGGCTTCGAGTGGAGTCCTACTCCATTTTAACACCGAAAGATAGTAATCAGTTATATCTTTTCTGATTTAAGAGCTTTAATAGATTTGTTACGAGCCTGAAGAGGCATAAGAATGTCTGAATAAAATGGGTGTTTGTGCTGTCGAGTTCCAATCAACATCACCATTCACGTTTTCCCAAACTTGTCACCATTGGTTCATCCAATTGATCATATCTTGATATTATAATGTATTAAGTTCTTTTCTTATATCCAGTTACTTTGCATATTAAAATCTGGATCCTGTGTACTGAATTCCAGATAGCAGACCGAAGTTGGTTGCTGGTTCAGCCGATGGGTACACTGGGCATGTTGATGGGAAGGTGCGAGAAGCAAGAATGAACCATCCAAAGGGTCTTACTGTAGATGATAAGGGAAGTGTCTACGTTGCGGACACTGTGAACATGGCGATAAGGAAGATCAGTGATGCAGGTAATTTTAATTGACTCATCCCAAAGAAGAGGGCACTATACGTTCATTATTTATTGATAATAACAAAGTTCAACTATATAAATTACATTTCACAACTTGCATTTGACGCTGTCATCTTAGCTACCAAGTCTACATATGTTCTTGGTATTTATTGTAACACCATAAGTACTACAGTAGTACATCTGATCTAAGTTATCAGAGAAGCATAGCTAAGCAAATAGCAAATAGCAAAGCAATTAGATACACTAGTACTTATGTGTTCACACCTTGTATGTCATTTCCTTTAATATGTCTATCCGATGACAATTTTAATCTATTATATTGGAACACTGAGTACTACCATGGGATATATGTTTTGACTTTTGTGTAGGAGTAACAACTATTGCTGGAGGGAACTGGGGCCGTGGAGGTTCTCATGTTGACGGGCCAAGCGAAGATGCAAAGTTCTCAACAGATTTTGACGTGGTTTATATTGGGGGCAGTTGTTCCCTTCTGGTCATAGACAGAGGAAACAAGGCTATCCGAGAGATTCAGCTCCAGTATGATGATTGCGCCAACCAATATGGAGCTGGTTTCCCTCTTGGTATATTTAATTAACCTTGTTGCCCAACTGCAGTTTAGTCACCACCTCATGTTTAGTGGTTTATCCTTCCCTCTGCTTTTTTAGTTTTTTTTTTAATCTAAAATTTGTACTCCTCTGCAGGGATTGTGGTGCTTGTTGCAGCAGGCTTCTTTGGTTACATGCTTGCAATGCTTCAGCGAAGAGTGGGGACAATGGTGTCTTCCCAAGACGTGAGTAGTCCATCTTTATTCCCAATTGCTGCTTCCATGTTTTTTTATTTATAATTTTAAAATACTTGAGTAGCTAGATGATATCAAATATTGAAGATATATCCTCGTTTCTTTTGATACTTCTCTAGGATCTAACTATTAAGAAGCAGAGCATCAATTCAAGTCCATATCAGAAGCCTCCCAAATTGTCAGTAAGGCCACCACTAATCCCAACTGGTGACGAACAAGAGAGTCAAGAAGAAAGTATGTTCGGTTCACTAGGGAAGCTGTTTGTCAATGCCGGGGAATCTGCAGCAGAAATAGTTGGAGGATTGTTCGGGTTTAAAAAGAAACCACAGATCCATCAACACCAGTATCAGAATCAGCAAAGGCGTGAAAATTCGTGGCCCTTACAAGAAAGCTTTGTCATACGCGATGAAGATGACCCGCCTTCAATAGAAACAAGGACACCAACTCCGAAGAAAACTTACGCCTTTATGGAAAAAGACCCAGAAAAAACACATCATGTAAGGCAGAGCCGAGCTCGTTATAATGGGTGGGAGGGTGATGTGCAACAGCGAAAACATCAACAACAGCAACAGCAGCAGCAACAGCAGCAACAACAGCAACAGCACTACCAAAGGCATTATTCGTCAGGCCCACAAACATATTATGAGCAAAGCACTGAGTCGACTAAGGAGATTGTGTTTGGGGCAGTTCAGGAGGAGGATGGAACACGTAATGAGGTGGTGATGAAACCTGTGGACTATGGAGCTCCTGTATATGATTATCAGAATCTTCGCTCTCGTACCAGTTACATGGGTTATAGCCAGGGTTATTAAGGAACATAAATTATACTGTTATTAAGATAAGAGAATTGGTTTGGGGTTTTTAATTTTTGTTAAAATTTAGGTTTATCTTTTCAGGATAAATTAGTACAATGTTGCCTTTGGTGACCCCCTACAATGTTTCCTTCCAGTTTTGATGTCATTACCTTGTCCCGACAAATCTTTCTTCAGTCTCACCGTGAAGTTGCATGAAATCTTATAGCAATATATCCTATTATCCTCCTTGAAAGAAGCTCACGAACGTATCAATGTACTGTTGTCACAAACGTATCAATGTACTGTTGTATTACCCTCGTTGAAAGAAACTCACAAACGTATCAATGTACTGTTGGGGCAAACGACATTCAACCATGCACAACATAGAGTACCTCTTTTTTTATTTTTGGAAATTTGTAACCAATTAAGTGAGAGAGACAGAAATAAATAGTACCTCGCCTTGTGTCACAGCCACAAATGCATCTCGAAATATAACTCACCCACTCATGCTTCAGCTTTATAAGTTTGAAGTCTGCAAACAACAACACTTCTAACACGTAGGCAGTCAACTTAGCTATTTTAGCCATGAATTCTGGCCATTTTGAAAACTTTAACTGGAAAAGACCAAATATACAATTCTTATTCAGTCAACTTCAATTAGTAGATGCTCATAGCAGAAACAATATTATGTATAATGCATGATGCTGGTTTCTCCTGACCATTTTGTAACCGCCGAGTAACTACCTGTCTGGCAGTTGGTTCCTTTCGGATTAAAAAAATAAGAACACTTCCAACACGTAGGCAACATAAGACGTACATAATTTTCTCTTGATTTTTGTGGTATCCAATAGGGGTTTGTATCATGATCACGGTTGACAGAAAGAGGAATATTTACAAACAATAAGAACACACAAAAGTTTATGCCAATGAAATCCTTTTCATTAACTTAGGGGAAGATTACAAAAATTATATCTAACCAATGGACTTACAAGCTTATTCTCTAACTAAGCTTAAACTTAATGTACTGCAACAATGGTGGCTCTCTTATTCGAAGACTAACTATTACTAGGGCTGCACATACTCCGGTGCGGACCGGTTCTCTTATGGAACCGGTGTCTGTACTTGGTGTTGATCGGTACCTTTTTTTGAGTACCGGTACCTGTACTTGTACCTGGTGTTGTACCTGTACCGCCGGTACCGGTCCGGTACAAGACCGGTACCGGGTTTTTTACCCGAAAAACGTTACAAATTAATACTAAGTTATACAACATTTCCAAATGATCAATGTATCCAAAATAAGTTCAGGTTGCATACATACTTAAGTTCAACATTTCCATAACTTCAAACAACAATCCAAAATAAGTTCAGTTTGCTAAAAAGTAAAAAACAACATTTCCACAACCATAAGTCTGTCTACGGCAAGTCGATAAGAAATGAAATGTGATCATTGCAAACGAAAATGGATGGTTGGAAAGCCTGCACTTGCAATTTGCAATTCTAGCCTGCATTCATTTCCATAAATTACATAGTAGTAATGAGAATTTGATATAGGACAGTAAAGAGTGTAAGCTAATAAATGGAAATCGGTGACATTTAAAAGTTGGAAAAAGCTAGCATTTCCACAAAACTGCAGAAATTGTTAAGCCCAAACTGATCATGCTCTTTAAAGCTTAAGCATCTACCTCACCATAAAAACTGCAGAAATTTGTTATTGTAAGTATGTTTCAAGAAGAAGAGAAACTTAGTGTGTCCCTTGTAGAAACCCATCATATATGTACTTTCAAATTACATCAAATTGCAGAAATTGTTGATCCTTCATTTATGAGAGTAAAATGAAATCCTATTGTAAAGCCAAGGAATAGCTAAACTGCATTGTGATCCATATCAATATGCACTGAACTCTTATTGCTTGTTTCTTTATATAAGAGTTGAGTAAAAATTGAGCTTACCACAAGCCATTGTGCAGTACTTGAGAACCCCAAAAATCTAATTCTTCCTTCTTCTCTGCTTTGGCCTTTGGACTAATCTTCTCAATATCTGAAGAAAAAAAAAATACAAACGAACTTAGAACATAAAACTGAAATTAGAAAAGGAATTCTACTGAGAGACAATCAGACAAACCAAAACAAAATAAAAGGAAAAAATAAACCCTAAAAAAATCAATACAACCAGATGTACAGTAACCCTAAAAAAATTAATACAATCAAAACTCGGATCATAAAACTGAAATTAGAACCATACCCATGATTTGAACTTCATAAAATCAAAAAGTTTGCTAGAGATTATGTCAAAAAAATCAATATTCTAGGGTTCAATACGAAATCAATGTACATTCAAACGATTCAAAGTTTCAAAGCCTAAGGAGAAGAATACTGACCTGAATCCTGATAGAGATGGTGATCCACTGATATTACTAATATTCAATCTCGATTCAAACCCTAAGAGAATCGAGAAAATGATGCTGCCGCTGAGTGAGAAGAAGAAACGAAGAAGAAAGAACTGAAGAATGCTTCTTCATTTTTTTTTCTTCTCGACATCCTATCTAAATCTCAACGGCTAGGATTAAAAACCTAGATAGATCTCAACGGCTAATAATAGCCGGTACAGATGGTCCGGTTCAAGTACGGTTCTCCCCAAGAACCGGTGTCTGTACCGGTCTAGTCCGGTTCTCAAATTTCAGAACCGGTGTCTGTACCGGTCAAGCCGGTTCAGGTTCGGTACCAGTCCGGTTCTACTCCGGTTCAGGTCGTGTAGACCGGTTCTTGTGCAGCCCTAACTATTACAGTGGTTCTCTGGGCCATTTATAGTGACAAGAACAAAGCCAAACCGTGTGCAACTGATTGTACAGACGATGAACAACCATATGTCCATATGCAATATCCCTAACCGGCGATGTGGTTTTCAACTGCTAGCTTTTGTGCTGTCATGCCAATTGATGGCCATCAGTACTTGCTGGTTAGGCATTACCATAACCACTCCAATCCAACTCCTTGCTCGTCCATGCATGTGATGTGCATAAGTAACTCGTAACCGTCATCCTGAGCCATTGTTGCACTAGCGTGGCGCTATAGTTGGTCTGGGAATGAACTATACTTACTTATAAGCTATCGTATGAGTAAAGTCACGCAATTACATGTCTTAGTCTGCTGCTTGGATCAACTCCATATGTTATGTACATCACTTGCATTCTTTTATCCAAGCATAAACAACAATGTTGCGTTTGGAAACACTATTACTGCGCATGCACTGTTCAGGGCTTGGCTAAGTATTGAACCAATGCATTCCTAAGTCATCCCATGAATCATACGACATCCTTAATTCTTTCGTTGAGCTGGATAACTTTGTACCACACATAAGTAACATTGTCGCATCAATGTTGTTTGTGCCAAATGGCCTTCCTTGTCTTAGCTTCATCGCGAAATTAATGGTAGCCACATTTTCTATCACTTATTAACAAGGTCATAGACCTCCCCCACCAAATTAATTCAACGCGCAATTTCGGGGCATCTCGATCTACTTGGCTTTGTATGCTTCTAAGCCTATCTCAGAAGCATATTCCACCACTTAGATTTTTTTCCTAGTACCATATTCCACCACTTAGATTAAGTGCCTTGCCATTGAACCTGAGAATTTGAGCTTCATTGTTACATCGTCGACTATGCTTCAATTCCACTTGATTCACACCTCAATCCCCATAATCTATTCAAAGTATGTTCGTATGCATTAGCATCATCACACAAATATTTTTCTTAGCCATTCGTGCCTAAAGGTACATGCCAAATGACTAACATATCACTCTGATATGCTTAACTTTGAATACTTCCTACAACTCCGACTTGTATTGCAATCTTGCAACTTAACTTGCCTTACTGAAGACTAAGTATTCTTCAATCATGTTGCAACTCCCTCATCTATAAGAGCAGTGTTCTTATCTACCAATTATATGCCAAAGAATCCTTGCTTATTCTTTTGCTTCGCTTGGACGATGCAATGCGAATGAAATGCATGACTTTCGGTCATCACTTAGGACATATGAGACATCCCAACACCAACAACGATCTAGTGTCTTCTTCACGTGCTTTCGAAAATAACAATGCCTCATTTGTTATTTCGAACTGCTACGTTTTAATGTATTGGAAAAAAAACATGTTCTTGTAAGCCATGAGACAATCTTAACTCATTTTTTTTGATGGGCTTACTTTTGCATTCTTGCTGCGTTACTCGTGATGTCGCTACCAAATCGACCCACTTATTCCAATCGAGGAGAACATGCTATGTTGTTGCACTTTTTTGCAACTCCCTACATCATACGCGCATATGCCATCTACTGATTTGCTTTACTTTTACTTTCAGCGCCTCTTATTGTATACTTTGACTTGGTATACTGCACAATGCTTCCCCAATGAACTAGATTTACTTCTTTTTTTTTGTATTGGTAAAAATTTTGGTGTTGACGAGTTTCAAACTCAGGTCACTGGTATCATCACCAATGACTTTACCACTGTACTACAGTGACATCGGCATAAACTAGAGTTACTTTAAGATAAAAGAGACAGTGCTTTTGCTTACACACCGCCTTCATTCATTACACTGTCTTTATCTTTATTTAAGAGACCGAGACTCTTCCTGTTTACATAAGGGTCATCGTACGATCTTTAACTGAAAGCATCATACAAAAAAAAATAAAAAATTATACCAACATAAGACCATAAGATCAGCTTTATATCAAATACCATAAGATCAGCTTCACCCAACTTAAATTAAACACAAAACACAAACATGAAATACTGAAGTCACTATATTTTTGTAACCTAGCAGGTTCACGCGCTACCAATCGAACGATGCAGCGGCTCTGCTCCATACTTGGCTAATTAATCACGGCTTACAGGGTATGTTAAGGTCCATAAGGTACCCAAACTCCTCATGTATCTTACCCAACTTTTCTTCAAATGTGCGTACTGGAGAAAATTCACTTGCTTTCCCTTTGCCGCATATCATACCATACATACCAAGTCATTGAGATGCATTACCATAATATCGATGTGGCCACGCCACTCTCCAACTTTTAAGTTTTCCATAGCATCCCTTTGATTGGTTTAGCAATGTCGTTCACTGTTTCCATACAATGATCGGCTTGATAAACTTTCAGCTCTAGAACCACGCCGGATTCTGCGCACTTGATTCCTTAGCTGATCTCACCCACAACGAGTTTCTACGACCCAAAGTCGAAGACTTATAAACAAATCTATCTCCCATATATATGTATATTCTTTATTCGGTTTTTGTTCCGTCTTTTGATACAAAGATCAAGGTGAACAGGAACCAACTAATAATTTGTTCTTATACTCTCGAAGAACATCCTAGAAATATTAGTCACCTCACAATAACCCAACTGATTAATAGGAAAAGTTATTTCGGAACCACAAGAGTCTGAGACGAAGAACTGTTGTGATTATTTTTTATATCTTATCTATCGGAAATAAATCTCGAGTAAATCTTAGAGAAGATAAAACTCAATACGATAGAACAAGTAAGATCATAATATGCAACTACAAAGAAAATAGTTAGATCTGGCTTCACGAATCCCAAATGAAGTCTTCAATTCGTTAACTTAATAATGGTTTTGGAAAAACCTAGGTTAAAGGAGAATTTACTCTAGTTTGCAACTAGGACACATGAAAGTGCCGGGATTAGGTTTTCCAGCTGCTAGAGTTCTCCCTTATATAGCCTTTGAAATCAGGGTTGCTTACAATCAAAGCAAAGATAGCTTAGTAACAAAGCATTCAATATTCATCGTTAGATGAATTCCTGATATAAGATTCAAGATAAGTCTGCTTAGAAATTAAGCAATTAATCTCCACCATTAGATGGCCTTAGCTTGTTAAACACAAATTAAATATACTTATATTTAGATATGGGTAACCGTACCTAAACGTGTGTATTGAGTTGGCTCAACAATAGTTAATCGAAGATAGCCATATGAACACTTTTGTCTTAACCATATTCATCTAACACTTCTAGATCAAATATGAAGATCAATCAATCATGAAAGATAATCAAATCAATCTAATTGTGTTTCAAATAGAGTTGTTCAATTGTTCTCTATCTCATAAAAATATATATAAACAAATTAAATCAAAATCAGTTTGATTCGTAATCGTACAAAGTACTTATACAAGAATCAATTCATGAACATTAAGCCACGGTTTGCAAAGATTGCATTCCTTAAATCATAAATGTTTTAGTTCATGAGTATGAGAATCATACATAACCGATTTTAGAACTTCACCACTGTGTTCGCAAACCAGGTACGCGAACAGCAGCTCCGGACCTTGGCCTAGTCAAGCCGTTCGCAAACCCGGTTCGCGAAAAACCGTTCCGGAACTAACTCAGGTAAACTCGTCCGCATACTAAATACGCATAAAAGAGTTCCGGACGTTCTCAGGTTAATCCGTTCGCATACTAGGTAAGCAAACAAGAGTTCCGGACCTGAATCATTACAATAAAGTTCACATACTAGGAATGCGTACCGTGTTGTATCCAGGCATGGGTAACTGTTCTAAAATATCATTTCAATCATTAAAACATCCTTGGAAGAGGACAATAGTAATCTCACACATACCATTAGCTTCAAGAAATTTTCAAGTGATTGAATGATCAATATGAAACTTCCCGAGCTAACATCAAATGACTGTCTCACACAAATCATATAAGATATTCAAGGTAATTTTCATATGATCATATTTTGACTTAATATTTAGTTTCCAGCAAATATATTATTTCCAACTAAACTCGTCAAGAATATGATGAACATAGCCAAAGCAAAAAGCTTCCAACACATATTTCTAGAAATAGATAAGCGAGATAAACTCAGCTCGAAATATCAAATGTGTATAATGTAAAAGTCTATATAGATATACGACTTAGTCTCATTAGAAAAAAAATATATACTTCTGAGTGATAGATAAGTTTTAGTCTCCACATACCTTTTGTTGATGAAGTTCCTCCAAGCTCCTCAGTAGATCTTCTTCTTCAATTGGTGAACGCCGTGAAGTCTAAAGCTCAACTACACACTCTATCATAATCCGAGACATAGTTATAAGTAGACCAGACATCAAGTATATAGTTTTGATCAACTAAACTTGACAAATACGCTTGAGATAGCAACGCTTGCGAGTTCGATCGAGCAGTGCTCTAACGATTCCCCCCCCCCCCCCCCCCCCCATGTCAATTTTAGTGACAAAACTATCAATACATATGGATTACAAAATAAATAAACTTTGTAGCTTCTCATCCATCATGCTTGATTTTCTTGGCTCTTTAACATTCCTTGAATTCTTCGTTACTCCAAGTACTTCAACGATTCTGAACGTGTTCAACTCAGCATCATTGTTGTTGAAGATCCGTAGCCATAACAATAAGAAAACAAATGTTCTCAATCATTGTTATATAATGTCATAGTATTATTATAGATAACCAAAATCCAATTGTATCACAACTTTGAAATAATATTATGGTGATATGTAGCACTCCCCCTTAGTCAATACTTCCATCTTACAATGAAAGCCACCCCCCCTTACATAATGATTCGTAAACTATATGTATGTAGTGTGAACTACCAAATAATTCTCCCCATTTTTGTCAATATAAATTGGCAAAGGTACGAAAACTACGGGATCATAATGAAATTTTCAAAAAGATACTTCATGACTAAAAGAGAACATATCAACTTTGTTTCGATGATTTCACATAGTCGAAACTTAGTGTATTCATCAAGGAGTTTATAAAGATACAAGATAACTCCTACAATACTCCACAACCGCACTCCCCACAAAGATATGACAATTAAGCACAAGTTCAATTAAGAACTCTCCCCGATTTGATGTCATTCCAAAAAGAATAACATGAGCTACCTTACTTTTACAAGAAAAGAAGGATTTCTTTGGACGTTAACAAATGACATGGATTTGTATCCAGTAAACTCGAATAAATTAATCACAAGGAGACTTTATTGATTAATTCAACCGGAAACGCTCAACATAAGAAAACTTACGGAGCCATACAGTACTTTCACATAAGACTGGATCAGGGAAAGATGAATACTGCGGAATTTTTCAAAAGTTTATTTTATCGTTCATCAATATTTGCATAAAGACATAATAGACTTAACTTTTGAGCATATATGAGATAATCACAGTTCATGAATGTAAACACATATATATCTCATAAGAAATTTCAATATATGAAATCAAAAAGATTAAATACTACAAAAATCATCTTCCAAATAACTTTAGAATTTAAATAAATAAATCTAAAAACATTGCAAGGTGAAAATCGTTGAAATAGCTATGTGTAATCACAATAATTGTTATTTCAAACCCTAGTTCTCCTTCTTAAACGTAAGAATAAACTCTCATAAGAAGTTTCCTAGACATCGTAAAGCTTTCTCAGGGCATCTACCGAAAATTTCTTTTCATTATTGAAAAATCCATTGATTATAAGATCATTCAATTCTTCCAAATCTTCAGAAATGTCAGATCACTAAGGTCTGTTTTTAGTTCACATAAGGCGTTCTTTGTCAGAGACAACATTTATTCGTAATGAGCTATCTTTTCCAAAGATGAAGTGATTTGAGATTTTAAATCATTTCTTTTGCTGATGAAATCCTTCACCATAGCCCTAAAGTTATTATCATGCTGACAAACAGATAAAAAATAGTTAGAAGAACCTTTTTCAACTTTTATAGACTTCTCCTTTTTTTTTCCTTGAGGAATGGATTCCTTCACACAGATACACATTAACTGCTTCCATTGCATCCCTTTTTGCGGTACCTCTGATACAGGATCCATGATTTTGTATCTTTTAAAGAAAAAGGGTGCAGGGCATCTTGATTTCAAAGAATATAAATAGATCATCGGAACCAAAAAACCCTAATAGGCACTTTGAAAAAGTCCTCACGGTTCATCATCCATTATTTATTTTTAACAAGAAAATATTCTCTTCACAGAACTAGTCTAACATGTCCTTATTTAAATAAAATTAGTTATAGAAAGCTCGAGAAACCTTGATGGAATCCTCATATTCTCAAGTTAATAATGAGGATGCAAACATTACTACAGTTAGGTAGCAACTAAATGAGCAGAATGCTCACTTCTTGTGTCACAGGGTGACATGCCAAGGTTTTTTGTATAAACATATTTCTTACCTCGCCTGACTCTGGTTCTTCGAGACTTCTTCTTTCCATCTGAGGATCACTGTTGGTTACCCAATGACAGATTCATCTTTTGCATATCATTCTGAATCTTGGAAATTCTATTGTTGTTCTTCTTGAATTTCCAACACTTACTTTGAACATGATTCACGTCTCGACAAAACAAGCAAATCAGAGAGGAATCTTTGTTCTGGCGATTAACTTTCTTTTTATCACAGTGTTTTACATCCATCTTTCCAGAACCGGCTGGAACAAAGGAATTTTTTGTGCTCACAGTCTTTCCTTTGAACCCTATACCGTTTGTGTTTCCAGACAACTTTTGCAAGTCACACTTAAGAGTATCTGTTAGAGCACTGCTCGGTCAAACTCGCATGCGTTGCTATCTCAAGCATGTTTGTCAATGTTAGTGATCAAAACTATAAGTCTTGATTTCTAGTCTCTTATAGCTAAGTCTCATACTAGAATAGTAAGTGTAGTTGAGCTCAAGGACTTCATGGCGATTCATCATACAAGTAGAAGGACTACTCAAGGAACCGGTGGAACTTCTCGACAAAAAGGTATGTGAAGACTTGAACTTATCTATCACTCAAAAGTTTATCTATTCTATCTCCTACTCTTTGAGACAAAATTCGTATGCTATATATATAGACTAAATTATACACATTTGGTATTTCGAGACGAGTATACCTCGCCTATCTATATCTCGAAATATGTGTTGGTAAGCTTTTCGCTTCTACCAAGTTTATCTTTACCTAGTGACGAAAGTCATGAATGTTTCAATCACTTTGAAAATTGCTTTGAATAGAAATGGTGTAACAACTGTATAACGTCCTCTAAGAATGTTTCAATGATTGGAATGAGAGTTTGGATTACATAACCAATGTATTCCTTGAACCGAAGTTCTCTAACTTTGTTGATCAAGAGAACCGGAAGTATGGCAAGTGCCAAGTCCGCGAACTCAGTCCGCGAACTGCCAAAGTTCTCAAACCCGAGAATTTCTGCTGGAGTTGACAAACTACTTGCGTGAACCAAGTCCGCGAACCGGAGAAGTTCTCAAACACGAGAATTCCTGCTGGAGTTTGTAAACTCTGTCCGGTGTCTTAAGTCCGCGAACCTAGTCTGCGAACTTGAGAAGGTTATATATCTAAAGATGATCTCTGAACTTAATCTTAAAATACTAAGGAATGCTTTTGCAAATTGTGGCTATTAAAGTTCATGAACCGATTCTTGTGAATCAAATCATCTTTGCTTCAATTGTGTCTTGTGTAGTTACATAAGATTTCCTTGCAATTGAACAACTGTCTTAACTAGTTCATTTGAGTCATTTGAACTAGTTATGGTGAAGAAGAACATGGTTGGTATGAAATGCTCTTATGGTTAACCTTTTTGGTTAGACTATTGTTGAGCGAACAATGTACACGTTTGGATACGGTTTACAAACATAGAAGCGTACAATCATTTGTGTATGACAAGCTAAGTTTTCGATTTAACGATTGAGAAATATTAGCTTGAATCTAAATCAGGTTTTCATCTAACGGTGGATATTGATTGCTTTGTAACTAAGGCAAAACCCTGATTTGAAAGACCATATAAGGGGACATCTAGAAACTCTGCAAAACTAATCCCCACACCTTACGTGTGCTACTAGTTTGCGTGCTAGAGTCGGTTCTCCTTTAACCTTTGGTTTTCTTCTTCTAAAACCAGGTTAACGACTTGAAGACTTCATTAAGATTGTGAAGCCAGACCGATACTACTTTTATCGTAGTTGTGTGATCTGATCTTGCATCTTCTATTGTAATAGTACAATCTTATTGATTGGCTAGAGATTGTTTGATTTCTCCGATAGGAAAGATATAAAAAAGTAATCACAAACACCTTCGTCTCATTGTTTGTGATTCCACGACATCTTGTTTCGCTACCATACGATTAAGATTGTTATGAGGTAATTGATCAATTTAGGTTGTTCTTCGGGAATATAAGACTGGATTATCAATTGGTTCCTATTCACCTTGAATATTATCAAAAGACGGAACAAAAACTGTAGGGTTTTTCTGTGGGAGACAGATTGATCCTTTTGTAGACTTGTCTGTGTGAGACAGATTTGTTTATTGTTAAAGCCTGCGATTTTGGGTCGTAGCAACTCTTAGTTGTGGGTGAGATCATCTAAGGGAATCAAGTGCGCAGTATCCTGCTGGGATCAGAGGCGTAGGGAGTACAACTGTACCTTGGATCAGTGGGAGACTGATTGGGGTTCAACTATAGTCCAGTCCGAAGTTAGCTTGGAGTAGGCTAGTGTCTGTAGCGGCTTAATACAGTGTGTATTCAATCTGGACTAGGTCCCGGGGTTTTTCTGAATTTGCGGTTTCCTCGTTAACAAAATTTCTGGTGTCTGTGTTATTTCAGTTTCCGCATTATATTGTTTATCTTTATAATTGAAATAATACAGTTTGTGCATGTAGATCATCTATTGGTATAATCCAACCTTTGGTTGTTTGATTGTCATTGATTGATCCTTGGACATTGGTCTTTGGTACCGTCCAAGTTATTCCTTGTGTTTGATTAGGACTTGTTGATTTCTATTAGCTTGAGTAAATCAAAACAAGAGAGAGATATTAACTCCTTGAGATACTTTTACCTAGATTGAGTCTGACTGTCTAGTTGATTCTATAGAAAGTATTTCGGAGTTAGTCCATACAGATTGCTAAGAAAAATATTGGGTGGTGTTGTTAGACCGCCGCTTTTTCTATTGGTATCAGAGCAGGCAAACACGTTTAAGACCTTACAGGTCTGTGTTTGTAGCAATCTGAGTCTGAGGACGAAATCTCTTACTCATACCAAAATGCCTCCTAAAGCTTTCAACTCTGTCAAGTGTCTCGGAAATACCTCAAAGGATTACTCCTTAGTTGATTCTTCTGAATCCCGAGGTAGGAAGACTGTCCCATCTTGTGTTGACCACTCTTCCTCCAATGAGACATTGGACACAATGGAAAAAGCTGAAATGGAGCTTACCAGAATTGCAAAAAATTCTACTGAGTTTGTTGATCTTCAGAATCATGAACAGCTCATTGATGAATTTGAAAAGTTTGTTGATCGTGAACATGTACTCTATAACATCATAGAGTCATTCTCTAAGGATATTGAGAAACTTCTTCAAGAAAATAATCTACAACATGAAAAGATTTCTGATCTTGAAAAGCTGATCAAAGAAGGCTCAATTAGAGAAAAATGTTTGATCAAGACGCATTCATCTGATCTTGACAGACTTCGTGTAGAAAAAGAAAAGCTAGAAGCATCACTTTCACTGGCCCATGAACAGTGTTTGACCTTGAAAAAGGAAAACTTTGTCTTAAGGAAAAACTCTTTTGTTCCAACTGTTCCTCTTAATGTGGAGCACATGAAGAAATCTCCTTCAGAAGATTGTGTCAAGAAAAGGTTATACAACTTACAATCTTCTCACAGGGCTGTAAAGTTAAAACAGATGCCAACTCTTGCGTCCTTCTCACGAACCTGTACCTTCTGTGGAAAAGAAAATCACTATGATGTCCATTGTTTTTCTAGGAGAAACAAATTTCTAAACTTCGCAATTTGCTTCTTTCTACTGTCAATGGAGTAAATAGTCAGATGACTACTGCAGTGAACCTCTTCACAAGGAATCAGACTTCTTATAAAAATGATCTCTTTCCTAGAAATCATTGCAGGACTGGGTTGCACTCTAGTGGTAAAACTTCTTGTGCTACCTATGAAAGCATGTCATGTGTTTATAAGAATAACTCTGGTAAATCTAAGTCTAGTGTATGAAGACCCGTTTCTGAAAATCCCCTAGAACCAATCTTTAGAGGTCCTAGACTTTGTGATCAGAAAGATTCCTCTCATGTCCTTCCAGGAAGGGTTGTGAGACATTTCTCTAAATTTTGAGACTGCCAGGAAAAGATAATAAATGCTGAGATCAGATATCCTGGAGGAAATCACAACTATTCTCTCAGATCCTTTGGTGAGACTATCTCCCTCTACTACCTAGTAGAAAAACCCCATTCTTGTATCTAACTTGAGAGATACAAGGATGATGTTTGAGAGATGCTCAAGTATGTTTTGCTGATTTTCTTTCGGTTTGTATGTTTGATTTTGTTTTTTGGTAGTTCTTTCCTTCATCACTGTGCCTTTTGGAGATGAAGGTTCTTTGAAAACAACACAGTATGCAGTGTTCCTAATTGGGTCTATTTACTCTGGTATTTCGGTCTGCCCACGAACGTCCATATCTCCTCAAGGAACTCTAGGGTTTCTATCTAGGGTGTATACTTGAACACATATATATCTTATATGCGTTCATTAATCTTCAGAAAGGAACTCGATGGAAACTATTCCAAAAGAAGAAGTTAACCCTAACTTGGAAGATGATCTTAAAGGATGTGATTCTGCTCAAGAGTTCATCATGAAGAAGATGCTGGAAAGGAAAGAGTATAACTCTTGGATTGGAGATTCCGTCAAGGATGTAATTCGTGTTCAGAACGAAGTTAAGAGCGAACTTGCTAACCTTCAACTGCAGATAAATCAGCTCATTGATGGACATACAAAAATCCTTGGTACTCAGAATATCTTGATCAGGAATCAGAAGAAAGTTATCCTTGACTGCGCAAAGGCTCGTCATTATGCTTGCATTGTTGATCGAAAAATTAACGTTCTAACTTATGAACATGGTGTCTCTACAGTCAACATGATCAAGGATATCGGTGATTCCTATTTCGATGGACCATTTCAGAGGTATTAAACCATCAAGGAAAACTGAGTGTTTCATATCGCCTAGTATGTCTTCTTTTTGGCTTAGTAGGAAGAATAACTAGTGCTTTGAATAGCGATGATTGTGACTACACATAGCTATTATTTTTTCATCTTCTTGTTTTTAGGTTTTTGATTCTAAAACTTTTTGGAGGATGATGATTTGAAGTATTTAATCTTTATGATTTATTGTATTGCAATTTGTTATGGGATATTGGTGTTTACGTCCGTGAACTATGTTGTCCCATATTTTGTTAAAAGTAAAGTCGTTCATGATCAGTATTCGTTTATTGGTTTAAGAATGAACAGACTTTTGACATATACAAAAATTAATCATATATTGTCAATCCTTGACGGAAGATAGGTTAAAATCTTTTGTATCCAAGGATTATTGGTATTGTATATGCTTGTGAAAAAGAATGAATCCTTGTGTATTCCACGATATTGATCTTCAGTGATCCATCCTTTTTGTATTACCGTGAGGCTCCATAATGTGTCTTATGTTGAGCACGATAAGACAAAGTTGATTATTTTTTATTAGCCTTGTTGGTTGTTCCGTAAGATACTTTATGTTGAGCATTTTAGAACTAAATTAATCATCTTGTTGGTTATTTAGTTATTACTCCACAAGTTTCTCTTGTGTTGAGTATATGAACGATTAAGCCAATCACTCTCTTGTATGGTTAACTTAGTCGTTGCTCCGTAAGTTTACTTATGTTGAGCACAATGAATTAAATTGATCATTTTTGTGTTTAATTTGATTATTTATTCCGATTAAATTAATCATGGGTTTACTTATGATTAATTTGATTGAGTTTTGGATATAAAAATCATTCACATGGTTTTGGTTGTAGTTGCAGGAAATCCTACACTACACCCCTCATATGATTTCATTGTTGATCAGCTTATTTTTAGGTTTACACTCTTAATTTTATTGATTAATTTTTGAATGTTCTTACAAGAAAGATAAAGAAGTCAAGAATGATCTCTACTCTGAACTTTCTCTCTCCTATTTACTTGTTTCTTACTCAAAAAGATCTCTCTTTCCTTTACCACTCGAATGACTATTTATAAGGAAATACATAGTGGATGACAGCTAATCTGTTCTTTATTTTCGGATATGGTTTGCGACATTCTCGTAACCTTACAAATGTTAACTTCGCAAGCTCTCTAATTTTCTCAAGACTATCACATCTTTCTCATGATCCTTGCTGACGTCGTTTCTGAAACTGTTCTGCGACGCTATTGTGCAATACCATTGATAATTTCGCTGAGACATAATTGTTGCGAGATTCTGATCCTACATCTTGCCTCTTCTCATATCTTCTCTGCAAAGTAGAGAATGATGTGAGAAATGCCGCAACTGCTTATATTTTCATATTCAACATTTATCACACGTACGCTCTCTTCCATTTATTTCTTGACACGTCTTCTGTAACCGCCACCTTTCAACCGCTCACGTCTCTTCGTCTTAATGGTGTTTATTTCTTCGAGAAGTAAATTTTTTTTATACACTCTCCTCCCTCCCTCTTTCCACTTTTCTTTTTACTTTCTCTTCTATTTTTATTCTCTCATCTCTGTAACTCTGTCATTCTTCTGCAAATTCTGCTGCTGTAATTTTTTCTTCCTTCAATTCTTTTACTTTCTATACATTCCCATACTCTATATTCAATCATGGATCCAAGTGGTCATAGATATGAGAAGAATCTACAAGATGTCCAAAAAGATCTTGCTAATAAAGGTCTTACACTCTCCCCCATTCCTGGCGTGAATGCCAAATCAATTCTTTCTGTCAAGCTTTTCTCCAATCAAAATTGTGATGATTAATCAATCATAATTTCGCTAGGTCAAATTCTCGCAGGTCTCCCTATTCCTCTTTATAACCTAGACATTCCTTTATTTTATGAAATTCTCGCTCATCCGGGATTTTCGCGAGCCATTTTCCAACTAAGTGGGGACTGTATCCGACTGATGCTAGAGTTTGCCAATCGTGGTGCTGGTAGAGGGTCTCTTTACTCCAAAGAACTTAGGGATCCAAAATTCGCAGACCTAGAGATAGTTGCTGAGAAATATACAATGGCGAATTTCTTTGAAAACTACGAACTTATCTCCATGAAGAAAGAGAATACTCGATGGGGTATTCGATTAAGAAGAAAAGATAACATTGATGAAGCCAAAATTCTTATGCAATATATTGACTGGGATTCTGGTAAAAACACAACTCCTCGCCAATCCAAAGATGACAAATGTGTGTTTCCTTTAATGCTAAAGGGTCCTTACATTGCTGGATCAAACGTTCTTCCTGCGAATCTCGCTGCATATCAACCTTGGGTTTTCTCCTGGCCCGAGAAGGAGAAAGAGGATATTCTCCCCTTTAACTCATTTTATACTTCTTTATTGATTTTTACTATTCTGTTCGCTAACTCTTGCGATATTCCGCAGATCCAAAAACTAAAGATAGTTATAACAGGACTGGGAAATCTAGTACTCTGTTAGCTCTTCGCTCATACACAGATGAGGTAAGAAATTTTCTTTATGACTTTAAATAGTACTGTTACTTCCATGCTTCCATTTCTTATTTCTATCTGTGTGTGAAGGTTATTGCTGAAGTAGAAGAATCTGTTGATGCTGCGAAGATTGGTGATAAAGGTAAAGGTACTCTTCGCAGGGAAAAATCAACTGGTCCTCCTCCAAAGAAAAGAAAAGTTCGTTCTCCTTCTCCTTCAAATGTTCTTCCTAACGAAAGTTCTGAAAATGATGAGGGTGATGAAGATAACATGATCTTGCTGCAACTGAAGATCTCCACCTGAATCTTCTATGGCTAAGCTTTCTGGCCTCTTTTTGATTCTCTACAAGGGATGGGAGATAACCAATTCGCAAATACCTGCAAAGCTCTCGCTACCCTTTGTGATGTCCCTTTACTGGATGGTGATAATTCTCTTCGCGGAGTTTCTAGATCAGTGACTCCCGACTTCTTGCATTCTCTCAATAGTCTGGTATACTTTTATTTTTACTTTTTCATTATTATAACTCAAAAGCTCTTTCTATATTAATATTTTTTTTATTTTTTTCGCAGGCTGGAAAAGCTTCTTTTGTTGCCTCAGATCTAGAGAGAAGACGCGAAAATCTTGAAAAGAAGAATCTTCAATTTCGCAAAAGAATGAGGACTTGGAAGCTGAAGTTAAAAGTCTTCGCGAGAAAAATAGACAATTAGAAATTGATTCTTCCTCATATAAGAATAAAATTTCTAGTCTTCAACAAGCAATAATCAGCTTTACGGTATGTTTTTTCTCTTTTCTCTTTATTCATTCATCCTGTTGTTTTATCTTATTTAAATGATCCTTTTTGCAAACATTTATGGTCTTTCTGATGAAGCTACCCTTCTTCGCTCATTTCCTAATGCCTTGGATAATGATACCCTTCTTGAACGTCTTAACAATTCCTTAAATAGCTTCTAAATGATAGAATTTCATCTCTTTCTCTAAATGAACTTAGATCGAAATTTCGCCTCTTAGAAATTGATCATAGATCCAGTTTAGGCTTAGCCAACAGATTTAAGCGTCTCCTTATTGATTCCAAAGAGAAAACCAAATTAAGAACCAAAATTAGCGGTCTCATAGATGATAAGGATCGTATCTCTGATCAAGGTGCCAAGGCTTTGGCGAAATTCCAAGAGGCTCTCCTTGAAGTTCAACTTGAGCGAGATGAAGCTAACCGCAAGAATATTGAACTCTGCGAAAGGGAAAATCAAATTCGTTCTCGTCTTCTCATAAGTAGTGAGGATGAATTTGTCTGGGCTGCGAAAATTTTAGATGATGCTAGAAAAGATTTAGGCGTAAATGTTAGTCTCCAAGTTGAACATACAGCCTTGATTAGAGACATGATTTCTGACAGAGAAGGTTGCTAATTGCTCTTCTTTACTAATCTTTTGCTTCTTATGAATTTTCATCAAGTTAATAATTGGTTGTCTTTTGTTCGCAGATTCTGAAATAAATATCGTGAAAAGATTGAAGAACTTGAAGCTGAAAAGGAGGAACTCGCAAAGAATCTTTCTTCTCGCAACGACAAGTATTCTAGATTGAAGAATCAAATCAAATCATGTTGAATTTTAAGAATGACGCTATGCATTTTCGCAATCAAACCATCCAAATGGTTTGTGATGATCATAATATCCCACATTCTGATTATCCTTGTCTTTTAGAAGAAATCCCACAGAATACTCCCAGTTTGATTATCTCTGATAGTGAAGCTGACGATGAAGTCTGATAGTGATGGAAGTTCTGATGGTGATAAGATTCTGACGCAGATGAAGAAGGAAACAAGTCTGTGAAGATAATGAAGGATTAACCAAGAAATAGTCTTTACTTCTTTCTTTGATTCTTTGTAATACTTGTACATTTATTTCTTCTTTCTGTATATTTGTGTTTCTTTCATTTTGACCTGCGAATGAAAACAATTCTTCTTTGCAATACATTAATCAATATAATATTAATTCT
This sequence comes from Papaver somniferum, assembly GCF_003573695.1. Taxonomy (NCBI): domain Eukaryota; kingdom Viridiplantae; phylum Streptophyta; class Magnoliopsida; order Ranunculales; family Papaveraceae; genus Papaver; species Papaver somniferum. The sequence goes on from NC_039362.1 coordinate 118,422,688, forward strand.
TGAATTTTTGAGTAAATCTCTCATATGGAGACAAATAACATTTTCTAATTTCATACATTCCCATACTTGCCTCTGTTATTTGAATCCAAATGAGAGATTTCATAAACTTTTCTTATTGTATAATTTCGCAACCTTTTGCGAAGTGAATTTTGTTTCTTTTCAAAATCTCATTCCTGTGTGGTCTTATTTTCCTTCCTAATTAAAGGTCTTATTATGCCACCTCTTGTCATTGCGACAAAATCGCAGGACGTCCTTGCATTTTCATGCAAAAACCCATTGATCTTGCCTTAACTTTTTCTTTTGTATTATGGCCTCTTCAGGAATGTTGCGACAATATGACAGGCCTAAATATTCTTGCGAAAATAAAGCCCCATGACATTGCCGTCTTGCGACGAAATCGCAGGACGTCTTCGCACTTTCATGCGAAAACCCATTGATCTCGTCTTATCTTTTTCTTTTGTATTATTGCCTCTTCAGGATTGTTGCACAAATATGACAAGCCTTAATATCCTTGCGAATAAAAGCCTCATGACATTTGCGTCTTAAGACACTTATCAGCTCCCTAATGGAGGGTGCCGCCCTTATCTCCCCCTGGTTGCCCCTTCAAGGAGGCGTACTTCTACCATACAAGGTTAGCTCCTCCCATCCAGTCTTAACAACAACCAGTTGTTTTCGCAGCCTCTTATCCCTTTTACCTATAGGGCTTATGGTTACGAGACTGCACCCTAAGTGGGGTTTTCTTCAGGCCGAGTGCAGTATAAGCCAAGACTTGTCAAGAATGGCAAGGACGCTTCAAACCCGGCACTCTTGACTCAACCGTGTACCTCGGCGCCTTGATCAGATCTGCACTCCTTGGGAGAGTCCTTATTACCTTAGTCGCCCAACCTAAGTCATATGCTTAAGTTGAGAATCCAAGGTGCCTCTCCCGGATGGGCTTATTGACCCCAAATCTCCATGACTCAGGTTCCGGTGGCGGTGTAGCCTTTCCCTGAGCCATGTAACAGGTACCCCCTATATGACGTACTTTAGGTCTTACATTTGCCTCTTGCGAAATTTATTCGCGAACTAGGGTGTACGCCATAAAGGTTCGCCTCTTTCTCTTTTGTCATTTTTCTGATTATTTTCTGTAAAATTCATTATCTCTGCGAGAGTCTCGCAATCATATATTGTATCTGAATTTCGCAATCTCAATTTTGTTGTTCAATCAAATGTATTTTTGAGAATTTTACTTATTGCGAGATTATCGCAACAACTTAATCATTCATACATTTCTTGTTTTATTACTTTTCCCTCCTCTGCTTCTTTATGATTTTCTGCTACTGCTTCCTTGGTAATGGTATGTTCATCCTTTTTATCTGAGCTAGCATTTTTTAACATCTCTTCTCCTTTCTTTTCGATTGTATCCACCATCAACTTCTCACTTCTTTGTACATCCTTGATTTTGTGTCGCCAGTTTTCCTTCTTGTTTGCTCTTCCTTCGCAAGATTCTATCTCAGTTTCGTAACATTTCTTTCCTTCAACCCAATCTCCCTTTATGATTCCTACACCATTGGGGTGAGGGAATTTGATGCATTGATGGAAAGTTGAAGCTACACCTAGAATCCCATGTAGCCAAGGTCGACCAATTAATGCATTGTAGGGTGATTCTACATCAACGACACAGAATGAGATTTCAGAAGATATTCCCTTCAATGGAATTTGCATAGTAACCTCCCCTTTAGGCTTGTTAGCAGTACCATTAAAACCATATATCTTATATGTTGATGGTATAAGATCATCATCTCTTCCACCCATGGTTTTATAAGTATGATAAAATAAGATGTTCACAGAGCTTCCAGTATCGACTAGATTCTATTGATTGCCCATGAATCTTCAGCTTCATCATCCTCATCTTCTTTGGTTTTGGATTAATTTCTAATTTTATTACCAATGGATTGTCATGCACCTCTTCTCCTTCGGGAATTTCTTCTGCGGTAAAAGAAATGATCTGTTTCTGCCATTCCTCTAGTCGCGAAATTTTCGCAATATTCATAATTTCTCTTCCATTATCTCTTGCGAACACTCTACTAAAACATTATCATGAAAATCTTCAATTGTCTTATATGAATGTACGATAGAGTGACAGAATAGATTTTTTGCTTTTGCACCAACTTCTATGAAGAATGTTTCTTTCTTTTTCATCGTATTCACTTTGTGATGTTCTGGCGGTGGTGGTGGTAATGGTTGAGATTGCGGATGCCCTACCAGAAAGTCGTTTAGTTTTCCTTGATCTATCATTCTCAAAATAATTCTCTTTACATTTCTGCAATCGTTTGTGGTATGTCCATGAAAATGATGATAAGAACAAAATTCATGACTTCTGTGATTTGGAGGTGGTTCCGTTCCCATGTTCCATGGTGTTGGTATATTCTCCATCAAGATTATAGCTTCCCATATCTTCTCCACACTTGCATTTAGAGGTGGCATCTTGATTTCTTCCCATACTACCTTGTGACCTCCTTGTCCTCTATTAAAGTTTGGTCTTTGACCTCCATAAGTTTCTTGCGGTTGATCGAGTCTTTGAATCTTGTTATTTCCTCCACGACTGTAGAAATTTCTTTCTCTTTCATACTCTTCTTGATCTCGCTCCCATAGCTACCAACTTCTGCTGATTGTTACTGTCACCTTTCTTGTTGTACTTGCGAAGTATTCGCCACTGTTTTATTAGCTTGGGTAATAAGCTTGCATTCGCTGTTTGTGAGCTGGTGTTCGCAACTGGATATGATTCCATTTCATTTTGTCTTTCCTCTAAAGCAATGTATTCTTCTTGAAGTTCTCGCAATTCAGTCATTGTAATCGTATTCTTGACTCTGAAAATTTGGACATACAACAGGTTTGTTGCAAACATAGCATTGATAAATGATAATATGAGATATCTCTCATCTACACGGCCAGCCATTTCGCTACACATAGTTCTCCATCTTTTAGTCAAGTGTTTCAAACTTTCGCCAATCCTTTGTTTTAATCCAAACACATCTTCTATACCAGGTCGTGAGGAATTATTACTTATATATGCCCCAAGAATGTGGTCTGCAAATGATTGAAGGAGGTTATTGTATTCTTTGGTAAACCTTCAAACCATTTTAACGCTTCTCCTGTTAAGCTGGATGCGAAATATTTGCACAATACCGCATCATGATTTTCCCATTGTAACATGCACCTCACATAAGCTTTAATGTGTTGAATTGCACAAGTTGTTCCATCGAAAATGCTGGTTAATGCGGGCAAATTGCATTTCGGTGGTATTCCTCCTAATTGTACTTCCCTTGTAAATGGAGTTTTCGCAGCTTCTTCTATTGCTTCATCCAATTGTCTTCTACCTACTTCTCCTCTGTTATTTAGCATTCCTCTCATTTCTTCTAATTCTTTCAAGATTTGTTTATTTACACCTGAATCTTGACCCATTGGTCTCTTTAATTTTGCTTCTCTTCTTCTGCGTTCACGTCTATCTTCTCTTGCGAAATTTTGTATCTCTTCTTCATTATCCTCATCTCCTTCTTCTGCGATTCTCTTCCTCATCCCTATCTTGAATTCGCAAATGATGATGTCGTTCATTTTCCCCTCCATAATTTTGTTCATTTCTTATCAATTCAATTCGCTGTCTTTCAGCCATTCTTTACTCTATCATACTCTTCATTGAGATTATTGTTATTCCGATTTTGTATACGCCTTCTTTCCCGATTGTCATGATTGTTTTGGAGAATCGTCTCCTGAAACTCTTGTTCTTCCATTTCCGCTCTCAATCTTTCACGTTCGCAGATTAAACGTGCTTGTTCAGCATTATGTCTTTCAATTTCTTCTTCAATCGTCTGTTGATTTCTTTGAGTTTCTCTCACATGTAAAATTCTTCTTCCTTCCTCTTGATTTCCTTCGCCATCTTGGTTATTTTGTCTCTGATTTTGCCCGTTCTCTTGATTTCCTCCAATTTTCCCATCATCAAAAGTTTCATTTTGTGGAATGTAACGATCATCAATTCTTTCTCTATTTTCGCGATATTCTTCATTAGGATTTGACATTTCTTCTTGAATATTGTTTCCAGCATTGATCGCGGGTGAATTTTGTCTCATTTCTCTTCTAGTCGATCTGGAATATGATTTTGTAATACTTCTTGATCTTCTATTCTGCAATCTGATATTCTCCATCCTTAACTCGTGATTTTGTCTTATTAAATTCGCACATTCTTCTGCCTCAGCTCTTCTTTCTTCATGTATTCTTCGTCTCAATGTTTCTAACACTCCAATTTCCTCACCTCCATGAATTATTCCTTCATCTGCTTCTTGATTTCTCTCTTCCTGTCTGTAATTTCTATTTTGTTGCTCTTCTTCTATTTCTTCTGCTGAATTTAATTGCCAAGTGTGTACACTCACTCTATCATAATCTGTATTCCTCTCTTGAACTAGTGTCTGTTGAATTGGCGATTGAATTAGATTTTCTCTATTATTTCTCATTCTAGTAGACTCTCCCATTTCGCTTCTTTCTCTTCCAGCAATTCTTTTGCTTCTTCTAATAGTAGTCGGTTGTTCGGATGTATTTCTTCTTCTAGCCATTTCTTCAATGCTAACAGTATTTCAAGAAATTATGAAAAATTCTTAATCAATTACTTTAAATTTTCACAAATCTCAATATCAATCTTTAGCTTTTTCTAGAATAATCTTCAACTCGTCCATGTTTCTAGCGCCATTATGTAGTTGTAGGAAATCCTACACTACACCCCTCATATGATTTCATTGTTAATCAGCTCATTTTTAGGTTTAAACTCTTAATTTTATTGATTAATTTTTGAATGCTCTTACAAGAAAGATAAAGAAGTCAAGAATGTTCTCTACTCTGAACTCTCTCCCTCCTATTTACTTGTTTCTTACTCAAAAAGATCTCTCTCTCCTTTACCACTCGAATGACTATTTATAAGGAAATACATAGTGGATGACAGCTAATCTGTCATTTATTTTCGGATATGGTTTGCGACATTCTCGCAACCTTACAAATGTTAACTTCGCAAGCTCTCTAATTTTCGCAAGACTATCACATCTTTCTCATGATCCTTGCTGACGTCGTTTCTGAAACTGTTCTGCGACGCTATTGTGCAATACCATTGATAATTTCGCTGAGACATAATTGTTGCGAGATTCTGATCCTACATCTTGCCTCTTCTCATATCTTCTCTGCAAAGTAGAGAATGATGTGAGAAATGCCGTAACTGCTTATCTTTTCATATTCAACATTTATCACACGTACGCTCTCTTCCATTTATTTCTTGACACGTCTTCTGTAACCGCCACCTTTCAACCGCTCACGTCTCTTCGTCTTAATGGTGTTTATTTCTTCGAGAAGTAAATTTTTTTTATATACTCTCCTCCCTCCCTCTTTCCACTTTTCTTGTTACTTTCTCTTTTATTTCTATTCTCTCATCTCTGTAACTCTATCATTCTTCTGCAAATTCTGCTGCTGTAATTTATTCTCTCCCTCTTTCCAGACCGATACTACTTTTATCGTAGTTGTGTGATATGATCTTGCATCTTCTATCGTAATAGTACAATCATATTGATTGGCTAGAGATTGTTTGATATCTCCGATAGGAAAGATATAAAATGTAATCACAAACACCTTCGTCTCATTGTTTGTGATTCCACGACATCTTGTTTCGCAACCATACAATTAAGATTGTTGTGAGGTGATTGATTAATCTAGGTTGTTCTTTGAGAATATAAGACCGGATTATCAATTCGTTCCTATTCACCTTGAGTATTATCAAAAGGCGGAACAAAAACTTTAGGGTTTTTCTGTGAGAGACAAATTGATCCTCTGGTAGACTTGTCTGTGTGAGAAAGATTTGTTTATTGTTAAAGCCTGCGATTTTGGGTCGTAGCAACACTTATTTGTGGGTGAGATCATCTAAGGGAATCAGGTGCGCGGTATCCTGCTGGGATCAGAGGCATAGGGAGTACAAATGTACCTTGGATCAGTGGGAGACTGATTGGGGTTCAACTATAGTCCAGTCCGAAGTTAGCTTGGAGTAGGCTAGTGTCTGTAGCGGCTTAATACAGTGTGTATTCAATCTGGACTAGGTCCCGGGGTTTTTCTGCATTTGCGGTTTCCTCGTTAACAAAATTTCTGGTGTCTGTGTTATTTCAGTTTCCGCATTATATTGTTTATCTTTATAATTGAAATAATACAAGTTGTCCGTGTAGATCATCAATTGGTATAATCCAACCTTTGGTTGTTTGATTGTCGTTGATTGATCCTTGGACATTGGTCTTTGGTACCGTCCAAGTTATTCCTTGTGTTTGATTAGGACTTGCTGATTTCTATTAGCTTGAGTAAATCAAAACAAGAGAGAGATATTAACTCCTTGAGATACTTTTACCTAGATTGAGTCCGACTGTCTAGTTGATTCTCTAGAAAGTATTTCGGAGTTAGTCCATACAGATTTCTAAGCGAAATATTGGGTGGTGTTGTTAGACCCGCGCTTTTTCTATTGGTATCAGAGCAGGAAAACACGTTTAAGACCTTACAAGTCTGTGTTTGTAGCAATCTGAGTCTGAGGACGAAATCTCTTAGGCATACCAAAATGCCTCCTAAAGATTTCAACTCTGTCAAGTGTCTCGGAAATACCTCAAAGCATTACTCCTTAGTTGATTCTTCTGAATCCCTAGGTAGGAAGACTGTCCTATCTTGTGTTGACCACTCTTCCTCCAATGAGACATTGGACACAATGGAAAGATCTGAAATGGAGCTCACCAGAATTGCAAAAAATTCTAATGAGTTTGTTGATCTTCAGAATCATGAACAGCTCATTGATGAATTTGAAAAGTCTGTTGATCGTGAACATGTACTCTATAACATCATAGAGTCATTCTCTAAGGATATTGAGAAACTTCTTCAAGAAAAGAATCTACAACATGAAAAGATTTCTGATCTTGAAAAGCCGATCAAAGAAGGCTCAACTAGAGAAAAATGTTTGATCAAGACGCATTCATATGATCTTGACAGACTTCGTGTAGAAAAAGAAAAGCTAGAAGCATCACTTTCACTGGCCCATGAACAGTGTTGGACCTTGAAAAAGGAAAACTATGTCTTAAGGAAAAACTCTTCTATTCCAACCGTTCCTCTTAATGTGGAGCACATGAAGAAATCTCCTTTAGAAGATTGTGTAGAGAAAAGGTTATACAACTTACAATCTTCTCACAGGGCTGTAAAGTTAAAACAGATGCCGACTCTTGCGTCCTTCTCACGAACCTGTACCTTCTATGGAAAAGAAAATCACTATGTTGGAAGAAACAAATTTCTAAACTTCGAAATGTGCTTCTTTCCACTGTCAATGGAGTAAATAGTCAGACGACTACTGCAGTGAACCTCTTCACAAGGAATCAGACTTCTTATAAAAATGATCTCTTTCCTAGAAATCATTGCAGGACTGGGTTGCACTCTAGTGGTAAAAATTCTTGTGCTACCTATGAAAGCATATCCTGTGTTTATAAGAATAATTTTGGTAAATCTAAGTCTAGTGTATGGAGACTTGTTTCTGAAAATCCCCTAGAACCAATCTCTAGAGGTCCTAGACTTTGTGATCAGAAATATTCCTCTCCTGTGCTTCCAGGAAGGGTTGTGAGACATGTCTCTAAATTTGGAGACTGCCAGGAAAAGATAAGAAATGTTGAGATTAGATATCCTGGAGGAAATCACAACTATTCTCTCAGATCCTTTGGTGAGACTATGTATCCCTCTACTACCTAGTAGAAAAACCCCATTCTTGTATCTAACTTGAGAGATACAAGGATGATGTCTGAGAGATGCTCAAGTATGTTTTGCTGATTTTCTTTCGGTTTGTATGTTTGATTTTTTTTCTGGTAGTTCTTTCCTTCATCACTGTGACTTTTTAGAGATGAAGGTTCTTTGAAAACAACACAGTATGCATTGTTCCTAATTGGGTCTATTTACTCTGGTATTTCGGTCTGCCCACGAACGTCCATATCTCCTCAAGGAACTCTAGGGTTTCTATCTAGGGTGTATACTTGAACACATATATATCTTATATGTGTTCATTAATCTTCAGAAAGAAACTCGATGGAAACTGTTCCAAAAGAAGAAGTTAACCCTAACTTGGAAGATGATCTTAAAGGATGTGATTCTTCTCAAGAGTTCATCATGAAGAAGATGCTGGAAAGGAAAGAGTATAACTCTTGGATTGGAGAGTCCTTCAAGGATCTAATTCGTATTCAGAACGAAATTAAGAGCGAACTTGCTAACCTTCAACTGCAGATAAATCAGCTCATTGATAGACAAGCAAAAATCCTTGATACTCAGAATATCTTGATCAGGAATCAGAAGAAAGTTATCATTGACTGCGCAAAGGCTCGTCATTATGCTCGCATTGTTGATCGAAAAACTAACGTTCTAACTTATGAACATGGTGTCTCTACAGTCAACAAGATCAAGGATATCAGTGATTCCTATTTCGATGGACCATTTCAGAGGTATGAAATCATCAAGGAAAACTGAGTGTTTCTTATCACCTAGTATGTCTTCATTTTGGCTTAGTAGGAAGAATAACTAGTGCTTTGAATAGCGATGATTGTGACTACACATAGCTATTATTTTTTCATCTTCTTGTTTTTAGGTTTTTGATTCTAAAACTTTTTGGAGGATGATGATTTACAGTATTTAATCTTTATGATTTGTTATATTGCAATTTGTTATGGGATATTGGTGTTTACGTCCGTGAACTATGTTGTCCCATATTTTGTTAAAAGTAAAGCCGTTCATGATCAGTATTCGTTTATTAGTTTAAGAATGAATAGACTTTAGACATATACAAAAATTAATCCTATATTGTCAATCCTTGACGGAAGATAGGTTAAAATCTTTTGTATCCAAGGATTATTGCTATTGTATATGCTTGTGCAAAAGAATGAATCCTTGTGTATTCCACGGTATTGATCTTCATTGATCCATCCTTTTTGTATTACCGTGTGTAGGATCAGAATCTCGCAACAACGACATGCTTGCGAAATTACTAGCAATACATCACGAAGACATCGCAGTATTATTTCAGAAATGACATAACAGATGACATCAGCTTAAACGTGAGAAAAGTATGATGATCGTGCGAAATTTAGGATGTTTGCGAAGTTAACATTTGTAAGTTTGCGAAAATACCGCAAGCCAAATCCGAAATTAGGGTAAATGTTAGTTGTACCCCACCATATATGAGCTGTCATCCATTATGTAAATACCTATATAAAGAGAAAGGCAAGAGAGAGAAAGGAGGATAATCAAAAAAGAAAAAGGAGAGAGACACTTTAGGGAGGACACATTTGTATAGAGAGAGAGCAGAATTTATATTATTATCTTCTTCTTCCTTCTTCAACCAAGAGCTCCAAATACTCATTAATGGAGTCTCAATTGTAATCCATATGTAATTACAAACAATCATAGTAAAACCTAACCCCGTGGATGTAGATCACATTGATCGAACCACGTAAATCTTGCGTCTCTCTTTATAATTTTAGCACTTTTATCTTTATTTTCATATCAAATAAGTTTATATCTAGAAATTATAGTCATGATAATACAAGGGGTGTGTTGTGGGATTTCCTGCAACTACATTTTTGGCGCTAGAAACAGGGAGGAGTAAAGGATTTATCCCTCCTGTAGCTTGTTGGTTCAAGAAGTTTCCATGAAGATTAGCTACTGTTCATATTTTTCTAGATCTACAAAGTTTAAGTTCAAAAATGGAAATTTTATGGAAGAAATCACACTTTCAGGGAGTAAACATCATCAACAATTCAAAGACATGAAAAGAGTGAGAGAAAAAATTAGTTGTTGTGGTGAAATTTAAGGAAAAAATGAAAGTTTCAGTGGAAGATTTTCATGTTCAGGAGAAGAAGGCAAATGTGAAAGAAGTTAAGGAAGGACGAAGAAAAGATAAGAGGCAGATGCTGCAATTTCTATCACAAACAGAAATTCGCACAGATGATTCAAGGCTGAGCGAACAACAAATAAGTCACGGGTTCGAATTCGCAGAGACACATATTTTTCATTTTCTTCTCATTTGCATGGGAGAATAAAAGAATAAGGAAAAAAGTTATGTGTTAATTTCGCATAGAGGTTCTCGCACAATTGGTCCAGAGAGCAGTATGTGCGTTCGTGGTCGCAAGTTCGAATTCGCATGCGAACATAGTTTTCTTCTTTTTTACAGAGAGCGAAAAAATGATAATTTCGCAATATTGTTTCATTATTTAGCAAACAAGAGGCATCACAATTGGTCATCTGCGAAGTTAATGAGTTCATGGTCGTGTGATCAAGTCCCAACACATGCGTATTTTTTCGCACACATATTTCTTTGATTATTTCGCACAGAAGAGAGTTGATGATAATTTCGCAGAGATATTTCGCAAAGAATAAGCTTGCACAATTGGTCACGAGGCATGAATGCAAGCAGCAGGTCGCGAGATCAATTCTTGCTTCTCGCATGATTATTTTTGTTACGCGAAATTTATACAGAATTGCCTCTCACACAGTTGAAATTTGATTACTTCGCAAGACCTTTGATTATTTCGCAAGAGAGGCTTAGCACAGATGGTATGGTGCGAGAAAATCCAAGAAGCAGGTCAAGGGTTCAAGTCTCACTTCTCACACTTCTTTTTGCTGCGCGAAATTCATACATTTCAAGGCATTTATTCACTTCTTTGACAACAACAGCGACTCACATGAAAGATAAGTACCACTTCCTTGAACATTTTACTTTATACTAAGAACGAATAAAAAGATTTTAGATTTGATTTACAAAAAGCGATTCAATCGCACGATAACAAAAATTTCAAGATTTCAAAAATTACACAAATTACTAAGATTTCAAGATTTCAAAATTACAAAAAAAAAAAACGAAAAAAACCGAAAAAATTCGATTTATATATATTTCTAGAATATTTATTTTACAGAAAATAAAAGATTTTTGATTTGATTTACAAAAGGCGGTATAATCGCAGAATTATAGAAATTTCAGAATTACAAAGATTCCACAATTACAAAAGAAACCGAGAAAAATCTCGCACAGATCAATCTATATATTTCTCTTGAAAATTTGTTTTGTTTCAAATGAGAATGATATCTAACATGGAGAATAGTATGAGGAAAAATAAGACCTTCCATCAACAGGCTGCATAAGACCTCATTAGGATCATTTCCATGGAAGATGTTTATCGGATGAGACGAAACAAGTTATACAAAGGAAATCAAAACAAAGAAAAACGATTTGAACTTGCAATTAAATTAAAAATTTTGATAAAAGAAATGTATTACAAAGATTTCACAACTACAAAGATTTCAGAATTACAATGTATTAGAATTTCTCTTGAATATTTATTTTGCTTCAAATGATATAATATTATGAGAATGAAAGAATGAATGAAAGAGATGACAGAAATGAAAAGATGAATGAGAGAACAAAGAGACGCGAACATTTCGCAGAAACGCGAATAAAATTTCGCAGATAGAGGCGAACCTTTATGGCGTACACCCTAGTTCGCGAATAAAATTTCGCAAGAGGAAAATGTAAGACCTAAAGTATGTCATATAAGGGGGTACCTTTTGCATGACTCAGCGAAAAGGTTACACTGCCCCTGGAACCTGAGTCATGGAGATTTGGGTCAATAAAGCCCATCCAGGAGAGGTACCTTGGATTTTCAACCTAAGCTTTTGCTTTAGGTTGGACGACTTGGGGTCTCTTCTAAGAAGTGCAGAATCTGATCAAGGCGCCGAGGTACACGGTTGAGTCAAGAGTGCCAGGGGCATCTGGAGCGTACCTTGCCATTCTTGACAAGTCTTGGCTTATACTGCACTCGGCCCGAAGAAAACCCCACTTAGGGTGCAGTCTCGTAACCATAAGCCCTATAGGTAAAAGGGACAAGAGGCTGCGAAAACAACTGGTTGTTGTTAAGACCGGATGGGAGGAGCTAACCTTGTATGGTAGAAGTACGCCTCCTTGAAGGGGCAACCAGGGGGAAGATAAGGTTGGCACCCTCCATTAGGGAGATGATAAGTGTCTTAAGACGCAAATGTCATGAGGCTTTTTATTCGCAAGGGTATTAAGACTTGTCATATTTGTGTGACCATCCTGAAGAGGCAATAATACTAGAGAAAAAGATAAGACGAGATCAATAGGTCATTACATGAAAGTGTGAAGACGTCCTGCGATTTCGTCGCAAGACGGCAATGTCATGGGGATTTATTTTCGCAAGAATATTTTAGGCATGTCATATTGTCGCAACAATCCTGAAGAGGCAATAATACAAAATAAAAAGTTAAGGCAAGATCAATGGGTTTTTGCATGAAAGTGCAAAGACGTCCTGCGATTTTGTCGCAATGACAAGAGGTGGCAAAATAAGACCTTTAACTAGGAAGGCAAAATAAGACCACATAAGAAAATGAGTAAGCAAGTAAGCTTGCGAGAATGATTATATGTAAGCAAACAAGCTTGCGAATATGTACATGGAAATGAAACTGAGGCAGTGAAAATGCCGCAGACTTGATATTATGATCATACAGTTATGAGATACTAATAGTACAGGAAAGAGGGAAGATGAAAAACAAGTAAGAACTTGTGAAGAACAATAACTACACGAAGAAGAATGCATACACTAAAGAAAAAGGCAGAGAAATGAAGAATGGAAGCAATTTATAGCTACATCAATTTTAGACGGAAAAATGAGCTAAGTAACACAAACATTAACTATACGTTGCAATAGATAAGCATTCTCATCATACTCGCATCATAAAAGCATTGCATAAGCATTTCATGGCATAAACATCGCATACACATTTCATAACATAATCATCACATAAGCATTATATTCGCATAAGTACTTTACAAAACTGTACGGAATAATATTGCAGAATTTCGCAATAATATCGCAGAATTTAGCAGAATTATTCATGATTATTCAGAATTTCACGGGATTATTCAATAATTTCGCAAGATTATTCAGAACTTCACAGAATGATTCATAATTTCGCAGAATGATTCAAAATTTCGTAGAATGTGTCAGAATTTCGCAGAATATGATTCTTCCGAATGATGTGATTATCTCGCTCAATTATTTCGCACAATTATAAGCAACTTGAAGAGATTATATTATTGCATGAGCACAAAACATGATACAGAGGCAAAGATAAGAATAAGGAAACAATTCGCACATTCAACATTTTCTCAAGGATTCTACCCTCATAGATAAAGAACAGAGGCAACTATGGATTACCAAGAAAACATTTTATGTTCTTTATCTCCTCGGAAAGAATCATTCCCAAAGTGTACGTTCGCTAATGAACAATAAGAATCCTCACCAAAAATGGAGTAATAATTTCGCACGAATAGAGGCAATACTTATTATTCAAGGACAAATACTTCTTATTTACTTCGCAGAGTTCTTCTTATATTTCTAGGACTAAGTAGTTTTTATACTTCTTCAAGGATACTTCATACTTCTTATACTTCAAGGGTTAATACTTCTTATTTACTTCGCAACGCTCCGGAACTTCACAAAAGAATAGAGGCAAGTACGTACTTTTCAAGTCCAGTATTCTTTCGCTCGTTCCTTCATCAACAAAGATCAAAGACTACTCCAACAAAAACGTATCTCGCTCCAACAATTACAACAATGGATTTTTTCCTGAAGATCGCTCTTCAAGCAATATTCAAGAAAAAAGTGGCAAGATGTAGGATCAGAATCTCGCAACAACGACATGCTTGCGAAATTACTAGCAATACATCACGAAGACATCGCAGTATGATTTCAGAAATGACATAAAAGATGACATCAGCTTAAACGTGAGAAAAGTATGATGATCGTGCGAAATTTAGGATGTTTGCGAAGTTAACATTTGTAAGTTTGCGAAAATACCGCAAGCCAAATCCGAAATTAGGGAAAATGTTAGTTGTACCCCACCATATATGAGCTGTCATCCATTATGTAAATACCTATATAAAGAGAAAGGCAAGAGAGAGAAAGGAGGATAATCAAAAAACAAAAAGGAGAGAGACACTTTAAGGAGGACACATTTGTAGAGAGAGAGAGAGCATAATTTGTATTATTATCTTCTTCTTCCTTCTTCAACCAAGAGATCCAAATACTCATTAATGGAGTCTCAATTGTAATCTATATGTAATTACAAACAATCATAGTGAAACCTAACCCCGTGGATGTAGATCACATTGATCGAACCACGTAAATTTTGCGTCTCTCTTTATAATTTTAACACTTTTATCTTTATTTTCATATCAAATAAGTTTAGATCTAGAAATTATAGTGATGATAATACAAGGGGTGTGTTGTGGGATTTCCTGCAACTACACTGTGAGGCTCCGTAATGTGTCTTATGTTGAGCACGATACGACAAAGTTGATTATTTTTTATTATCCTTGTTGGTTGTTCCGTAAGATACTTTATGTTGAGCATTTTAGAACTAAATTAATCATCTTGTTGGTTATTTAGTTATTACTCCACAAGTTTCTCTTGTGTTGAGTATATGAACGATTAATCCAATCACTCTCTTGTATGGTTAACTTAGTCGTTGCTCCGTAAGTTTACTTATGTTGAGCACAATGAATTCAATTGATCACTTTTGTGTTTAACCAATCGTAAGCGACTGCCGGTAGCGGCGATTCAACATGCTTTGTTGGTTTGGAAAGAACCTGGGGGATGTTTTAAGCTGGTTACAAAGTTGTTGCAGTTGCCGAGTCACCATCAAAGCACCAAACCAGACAAAGAGAAGAAGGCAGATGCGTCCAACTTGATTGCTTGCCGAAAGAATCTTGATCTTGGATATTATGCAGCGGCGATTCGTGTACTATCTTCGAACGGTGTTGCTCCTCGCAGTGAGAACACGTTTTTAGACTTACAAGTGAAGCATCCTACAGCTCCACCTCCTTCCATTCCAGGGGAAGATTTCTGTGGTGATCCGGTCTCGGTTGATTCACGGGTTGTTCGGGGTGCTATCAGGAGTTTCCCTAGAGGAACTTCGTGTGGTCGCGATGGTTTGCGTGCACAACATTTGGTTGACGTTTTGAGTGGTGCAGCAGCAGCAGTGGAAGATGATTTGTTGGTTTCGATCACGGGGGTGGTCAACCTTTGGTTGGTTGGAAAGTGTCCTAAGGTCTTAAGGGAGCTCATCGCCAGTGCACCTCTTACGCATCTACTCAAACCTGGTGGTAGTTTAAGGCTTATTGCGGTAGGAACTATCTGGCGACGATTGGTCTCTAAGGTAGCCGCATTCTCAGTTGGCAAGGCCATGTCTTTTTATTTAGGAGATCATCAGTTTGGGGTTGGTGTGCCAATAAGGGGAGAAGGTATACATCATGCTGTAAATGGTTTGCTGGATCTAGAAGGGCACTCGGATAAGATGTCAATGTTGCTTATTGACTTCTCGAATGCTTTCAATATGGTGTGCAGGTCTCATCTTATTAGAGAGGTTCGGCTTCATTGTCCAGGTATTTCTCGCTGGGTTGAATTCTGTTATGCTAGGCCTGCTAAACTCTTCTACGACCAGTACATCTTGTCTTCTTCTTTGGGGGTTCAGCAAGGTGATCCTCTCGGTCCCCTTATATTTGCTTTAACTCTTCACCCCCTAGTGAAGTCCATTTCTTCTCGTTGCAAGCTTGATTTGCACGCTTGGTATCTTGGTGATGGCACTATTGTCGGAGACACGTTGGAGGTTGCCCAATATTTGAAAATTATAGAATCTGAAGGACTGACTAGAGGCTTGCATCTCAATATCAAGAAAACTGAGGTTTTTTGGCATACTCTTGATCCTCACAGCCTCGAGGAGGACGTTTTCCCCAAAGACATTGGGAGGTCGAGCAAAGGTGTTAAACTTTTGGGGTGGTCCTGTGAGTTTGGATATGGATTTCATGAGCGACATGGTTTTGGTAGGGTGAACAAGACTATTCAACTAATGTCGGCTATCAAAAAGCTCAAAGACCCTCAGAGTGAGATGCTGCTGCTTCGTAACTGTGTCGGTGTCTCCAGACTATATTTTTCTATGTGCACCACCAATCATGCTGCTATACAAAAAGTTACTGACCTCTTTGACGATTACCTACTCAAGTATTTGAGGCTTCTGATAACGGGTGATGGAGCTGGTTTCGGTCCTCTGCAACAGAGATTAGCTACACTGCCTATCAAAGATGGTGGCCTTGGTATTTACACTATGGCAGACACTCGCACTTACTATTATCTTGCCTCTCAGAGTCAGACGGCCTTTGTGCGAAATGTGATACTTGGTAATTTATTCTCAGCCGACAATGGTGCTGCTTACAAGTTAGCTCTTCAGAAATTTACTTAGGTATGTGATTTTCCTTCTACTTATTGCGTTGACGACACTGCCCCCCCCCCCTCCTCCTTCTATGCACTCTCTGGCAGTTACTTATTTCAGCGCGGTTAAGAAGCGAATCCCTGTCCAGTTTACTTTATCTGTTAGAGATTCAGTGCTATGGCAGTGTAACCAGATCAAGCATGCTCAAGATTATCTTTTGGCTGTCCATATTAGTGGACTTGGTCAGTGCCTTGGTCCCCGACAGTTCAGGTCGGTAGTTTGTTATCGTCTTGGTATTCCTTTGTTCGTCGAGGGTGGATTATGCTCTTGTTGCAATAAACCTATGGATATTTTTGGCGATCATGTGCTTCATTGTGCTAAAGATGTTGGGATTAAGTTTCGCCATGACTTAGTTCGTGATTTAGCTACCGACATATGCTACAAAGCTTGTGTGCCTGCACACAAGGAAGCGAACCTGGGTATTTTATCAGATGATAACAAGGACTTACGCCCAACCGATATCCTTGTACTCAATTGGGAAAACGGGCAAGATGTGTGTATGGATGTTACAGGGGTCTCTCCCTTCACTGGTGATGGTGTTCGTGCCTTTATTCCGGGGAAGGCTATTTCGAGAGCAATCTCGCGCAAACGTACTAAATATTTGTCTGATTGTGTTGCTCATGGTTATGGTTTGGGTGTCTTAGATTTTACTACTTTAGGAGAGCTTAGTGATGATTTTATTTCTTTTTTCAGGCGTCTAAAGAATTGTTTAGTTAGCAATGACGCTGGTAGTGGTTTAGGCAGTTTTATTTTCCATAGGTTGGGAATTTTTATTCAGAAAGGGGTTGGAGCCCAGCTTTGTTGCTCGGCTACCAATCAAAGGTGCTGTAATCTAATTTTTTATTATTGTTAAAAAAAATCTAGAGATTATGCAAAAAAAAATAAATTGATTATGTATTCCGATTAAATTAATCATGGGTTTACTTATGATTAATTTGATTGAGTTTTGGATATAAAAATCATTCACATGGTTTTGGTGTCCAATAAAAATCCTTCTTTTCTCTTGAAATTAAGGCCGCTCATTGTTGTTCTTTCGGGAATGACATCAAATGGGGGAGAGTTATTTTGAACTTGTTCTTAATGGTCATATCTTGAGGGGTGTGCCGCTGTGGAATTTTAGAGGGGTTATCTTGTATCTTTAAACTCCTTGATGAATGATGTTAGCTTCAGCTATATGATTGCATCTAAATAAGATGATGTGTGTTTCTTTATCTCAGTCATGAAATGTCTCTTACGGAAATTTCATTATGAACCCGTTCTTGTACCTTTGCTAATTTTATTGACAAAAACGGGGAGAATTAATATGTAGTTCACACTACAAATACATATGGTTTTCGGATCATTGTGTAAGGGGGAGTAGTTTTCATGTGGGCTGGAGTATTGACTAAGGGGGAGTGATACATATCACCATAGTATTATTGTTGAAGTTGTGATACAATTGAGCTTTGACACTGTGTAATAATACTATGACACTGTATAACAATGATCGAGACCGATGCTTTCTCATTGTTATAGCTACGGATCTTTAACAACGATGGTGATAAACTTACAACCTTTGGGATCATTGGAGTACTTGGAAGTGACGAAGATTTCGAGGAATGTTGAAGATTAGATATGTGGAATAGGAGCTACTAAAGTTTTATTATCTTTTTTGTATTCCATATGTATTGATAGTTTTGCCACTAAAATTGATAAAGGGGGAGATTGTTAGAGCATAGCTCGGTCGACCTCGCATGCGTTGCTATCTCAAGCATGTTTGTCAATGTTAGTGATCAAAACTATAAGTCTTGATTTGTAGTCTCTTATAACTAAGTCTCGGACTAGGATAATAAGTGTAGTTGAGCTCAAGGACTTCATGGCGATTCATCATACAAGTAGAAGGACTACTCAAGGAACCAATGGAACTTCTCGACAAAAAGCTATGTGGGGACTTGAACTTATCTATCACTCAAAAGTCTATCAATTTTATCTCCTACTCTTTGAGACAAAAGTCGTATGCTATATATATAGAATAGATTATACACATTTGGTATTTCGAGCTGAGTATACCTCGCCTATCTATATCTCGAAATATGTGTTGATAAGCTTTTCGCTTCGACCGAGTTTATCTTTACCTAGTGATGAAAGTCATGAATGTTTCAATCACTTTGAAAATTTCTTTGACGAGAAATGGTGTAACAACTGTATAACGTCCTCTAAGAATGTTTCAATGGTTGGAATGAGAATTTAGATTACATAACCAATGTATTCCTTGAACCGAAGTTCTCGAACTTTGTTGATCAACAGAACCGGAAGTATGGCAAGTGCCAAGTCCGCGAACTCAGTCCACGAACTGCCGAAGTTCTCAAAACCCGAGAATTTCTGCTGGAGTTGACAAACTACTTGGGTGAACCAAGTCCGCGAACCGGCGAAGTTCTCAAACCCGAGAATTTCTGCTGGAGTTTGTAAACTCTGTCCGGTGTCTTAAGTCCGCGAACCTAGTCTGCGAACTTGAGAAGGTTATATATCTAAAGATGATCTCTGAACTTAATCTTAAAAGACTAAGGAATGCTTTTGCAAACTGTGGCTATTAAAGTTCATGAACCGATTCTTGTGAATAAAATCATCTTTTCTTCAATTGTTATTGTGTAGTTACATAAGATTTCCTTGCAATTGAACAACTCTCTTAACTAGTTCATTTGAGTCATTTGAACTAGTTATGGTGAAGAAGAACATGGTTGGTATGAAATGCTCTTATGGTTAACCTTTTTGGTTAGACTATTGTTGAACCAACAATGTACACGTTTGGGTACGGTTTACAAACCTAAAAGCGTACAGTCATTTGTGTATGACAAGCTAAGTTTTCGATCTAACGGTTGAGAAATATTAGCTTGAATCTAAATCAGGTTTTCATCTAACGGTGGATATTGATTGCTTTGTAACTAAGGAAAAACCCTGATTTGAAAGACTATATAAGGGGACATCTAACAACTCTGCAAAACTAATCCCCACACCTTACGTGTGTTACTAGTTTTCGTGCTAGAGTCGGTTCTCCTTTAACCTTTGGTTTTCTTCTTCTAAAACCAGGTTAACGACTTGAAGACTTCATTGGGATTGTGAAGCCAGACCGATACTACTTTTATCGTAGTTGTGTGATCTGATCTTGCATCTTCTATCGTAATAGTATAATCATATTGATTGTATAGAGATTATTTGATTTCTCCGATAGGCAAGATATAAAATGTAATCACAAACACCCTCGTCTCATTATTTGTGATTTCACGACATCTTGTTTTGCTACCATACGATTAAGATTGTTGTGAGGTGATTGATTAATATAGGTTGTTCTTCGGGAATATAAGATAGGATTATCAATTGGTTCCTTTCACCTTGATTATTGACGGAACAAAAACTTTAGGGTTTTCTGTGGGAGACAGATTGATCCTTTGGTAGACTTGTCTGTGTGACACAGATTGGTTTATTGTTAAAGCCTGCGATTTAGGGTCGTAGCAACTCTTAGTTGTGGGTGAGATCAGCTAAAGGAATCAAGTGCGCAGTATCCTGCTGGGATCAGAGGCGTAGGGAGTACAATTATACCTTGGATCATTGGGAGGCTGATTGGGGTTCAACTATAGTCCAGACCGAAGTTAGCTTGGAGTAGGCTAGTGTCTGTAGCGGCTTAATAAAGTGTGTATTCAATCTGGACTAGGTCCCGGGGTTTTTCTGCATTTGCGGTTCCCTCGTTAACAAAATTTCTTGTGTCTGTGTTATTTCAGTTTTCACATTATATTGTTTATCTTTATAATTGAAATAATACAGGTTGTGCGTGTAGATCATCAATTAGTATAATCCAACCTTTGGTTGTTTGGTTGTCCTTTATTGATCCTTGGACATTGGTCTTTGGTACCGTCCAAGTTATTCCTTGTGTTTGATTAGGACTTGATGATTTCTATTAGCTTAAGTAAATCAAAACAAGAGAGAGATATTAACTCCTTGAGATACTTTTACCTAGATTGAGTCTGATTGTCTAGTTGATTCTCTAGAAAGTATTTCGGAATTAGTCCATATAGATTGCTAAGCGAAATATTGGGTGGTGTTGTTAGACCCCCGCTTTTTCAGTATCAATCTCTCTTTCCATTAGAGATAGGGTTCTGGTGAATTTATCAATAAGATTATCAATATCAAGAATTTTCACCTGAAGCGATGATTCAAATTTCTCCAACAAATTCTTTAGTTGAAGATTTTCTTGGTGACTTTCTTCATTTTTATCCAAGAATTCCAAATTCTCAGTGGACTCGTATTTTGAGTCAGAATTTGAGCTAATAGAAGTTTCTGCTAAGAGAGCAGAATTTTCTGTGCAAACTTCAGAAGTATGCATGTTATTGACAAACTGACATGATTTTACTTCTTGTATTGAATCATATGAAGCATCAGAGAGAGAGTATCGTTTATCAGATCTTTTGCTTCTCTTCACAGTATCCTTGATCGTTTATGTAATCAATGATCTGTTAAGATCAACATGATTTGAACAACATTCATCAACCCAAGATAAGTTAGAAAATTCACTTGTATTGGTCACAACATTGAATGCAGATGTTTTGACTGTGTTCTGATCATGATCAAGTATTTGTATCTATCCAACAAGTGAGTTTCTGGAAAGAGTTTCAAGGTTATTTCCCTCAACGATGGCATGTTTCTTAGAATCGTATCTCGCTGGTAGCAATGTGAGAATTTTCATCACAATGTCCTTTTCAGGAATAGTCTTACTCAATGCGAAAGATGCATTAAAAATTTCAAACACTTTATGATTAAACTCATCAAATGACTCTTCATCAGCCATATGAAGGTTTTCCCAATCAGAATTTAGGTTTTGAAGCCTAGCTTCTTTCTCAGAGGTATTCCCTTCAAATACGGTTTCTAAGATATCCCAAGCATCTTTAGACCGAGTGCACGTAGTCACATGGTGTTGAAGATCTGGGGTAATGTCATGGATGATAGCATTTAATCCATCAGAATTTTCCTTTGCAGTGAGAATCTCGACAGGATCATATTCACCAATATCCTTTGCAACAGTTACACCGTCTACTGTAACTAATGGAGGATCAAAGCCATTAACCACACGAACCCATGATTGAAATCACGTGATTGAAGAAAGGGACTGATAGCTAAGGAATTAAACCTAAAACTATGGTTATATTTACACCTGCAAGTGCACAGGATCTAAAGTAGAAAGTGAATAAGCAGGGGTTTGTCCACAGGGACTTGGAGGGAGCTATTGTTGTTTTCCTAGAGATTTTTGTGTTGTGTTAAAACACAACTGAGCTGTTTTGGTGTAACTGAATTAGTGACAGAAAGTAAAGTAAATGTGACAGTGAAGTAGAATAAAAACAATGAAGCAAAGGTAACAGTGGCAGTTAACAGGAAACAAAACCAAATAAACCAAGGCTGTTAGCCAAGGGCAGGGAGGAGTTTTCAGCTGTGGCTAAGCTAAGGCTTAGAATCCACCTTGTGTCCTAGCTAAACAATGCAATTCTAGGTTGAAATTAGGATCTTAAGCATACAAATGGAATGGAAAGAGAATTAGCTTGCTATGAGCACTAATTTCTCCCATTGCTCAATCAAAACAATGCATCCTAAGGCTCTAACCTAGCATTCCACTACCTAACAGTGCACTAAAGCATCATCTGAGCCTCAGCAATGCAACTTAGCTCATGCTAATCTTGTAAACAATAATAAATATCATATAAGGCAATTCAAACAACACACATATGGTGAGCAAATACAAAAACATGATAAACATATGAACCAACAGTGTAAACATGAAACAAATGAGAAACTGGCTAGTCCAGTTCTCTACAAGAGTGAAGCTGGCTAACCTAGCATAAGTTTTTACATCACACCCACAGTCCCAATTTATAGTTTACAAGAGAAGTCCCCAAAAGCCCCAAAACAGTGTAATTAGGGTTTGGTGAAACTCACCTAATTCGTTGGAATTGATCGCATGCATGCTAACCCAATCTTCTTCTGACTCTACTGCTGCTTTCTCACGCTCCAATTACTCTACTAACTCCACCTAATTCATCAATTTTTCTTCTAGGTTTTCAGAGAAAGATGAGAAGAGAAATTAGTGAATTAGATAGGTAGAGGGGTAGGGGATTGATGGGAGAAGGATGGGTGTGGTTGGTTTGGGTAGTTGAGGCAGGTGAGGTGGTGGTTGCGAAGGCAGAGCAGGTGGAGAAGATGGTGGTGGTCTGCAACAGGCATGGAGGGGGAGAGGTCGATGGAAGAAGGAGAAGGGGGTGTTTGGTAGGGGTATATGGCTCGGATGTTAGGGTGTTGGGCAGTTGCAGCGAGTGAAGATGTTATGCGATCTGGGCCGTAGGATGTGAAGATGGTAGGTAGATCTGACGGCGATGCGGAGGTAAGCGAGGAGCGACCGTCAGATGAAGTGATACAACAAAACTAACGACACTTGATGGAGTTAGGAACTGTAGTGAAAAGCGGATGTATCAAACTTTGATGCACAACAAGGGGGCGACCGTAGGATGACTCTGAGATCAATCTGACGGCTGAAGACCCAAGCGGGTATGGATTTGGGTTTTAGGCTTTTGGGTATAGAATATGGGTTTGGGAAATGAGTTTGGGCTTGGAAAATCTTGAGCCCACTTCTTCTTTAAGAACAAATCTCTTCTTCAAGCCCATTTCTACCCTCTTTGGTCTTCCGCACATCATTCTTCACGGCTTCCTTGCGTAATTCCTCCTGGCTTTTCACTACTTTTCTGCTCTATTCCGCTCCGCAATTCATCCAGACTTTATTTATTACCTAAAAATGCAAAATTAAGTAAGAAAAATATTTATTCTTGAAAACAATGAAAATACAGAATATGGGATAAAATGTAGAATTACTGCGCAAAAGATGAGTTAAATGCCAACAAAAAGGGATAAAAATATACAATATTTGGCACTCATCAAATACCCCCAAACCTGAATTTTACTTGTCCTCAAGTAAAACAAAACTAAGGAAATCCTACCTATACCACTGTCGCTGGTCTCTCGAATGCATTTAGCGTATGCACTAAGCCTTTTAAACCACTAAGTGTCCCTAGTGGACGAGTTGAAGTCTCGTGAAGGTTTGCTTAGAACGTACCTACAAAGTTCTAGGTCAAAATATAAGCTCAGATTCCATCAAATGTGACATGTGCAAGATAGTTTAAGCTCACAGCAAAATGGAGATGTCAATCTAGCTATCAAAGACACAATCCTAGCACTGATAACAAAAAAGACATGTGATAAGAGTGTAAAGTGTATCTACACATGTTTCTAGAATGACCTGAAGTTATGACTACTAACCACCAAGAGATAGTTTTTAGGCTAAGAACCGAATTCTAAGCCAAGCTAGCTGTCCGGCTTTACGAGAATTGTGAATGTTCACCCAATGAGTTGGTGATATTTCAGTTTACCCGCGTTATACATCGATGGCTGCACCCTCCTTGCTTATTACAAGACTATTTACAACAAAAAGATAACTCTTTACATGACTCTTATTTACATTGATTACTCACTTTTATTTTTGGAACAAGAGAGAACTATTGTCTTTAACATGACAAAACATGGAATAAATAAATACTTGATTTTTTTTTTTTTTTTTTTTTTGTAAGAAATAACTTTGATCTTTACAACATAGTGACACTTTTGATACATGAACAAAAAGAAAAACATAATTACATGACTCTTAGCAAGAGGTGGCCCTTATCGAATGCATCCGGTCAAATTCTATGGTTGCTTTTCTTAACGTATCCTCCAACTTCTATTCCAGCCAACCAAGGAACAAGCTAGTCAAGTCTCATTCAGTATTCTAAAGTGATTGGCAATCAAACTTCCTATCAAACACCTTGAAGATCGAGGCTATACATGTATTGGTAGATCGTGCGCGTGCAAATTTCTTATCACTATGTGAATTGTGCTAGAATCAGGGTGCCTAAATATCTAGACTAAGACTCCTAATAATTACATATTTGCACAAGAGTCAACATTTCAAGGTAAATGAGCTCCATTTTTATGATTTTTCATTTTTTTAATTTTTTGAATTTTTTCGATTTTTTCAAAAGAAGGAGTTCTTGTTTTCAATTATGGCATATTATCAAAGTATCTACTCTATACCCCCAAACCTAAACTAAACATTGTCCTCAATGTTTCAAAATATGGACAAAATTATAATACAACATATGAAGAGGATCATGTTGAGTAGAGAAAAGGGAAAGAGAATACCCGATTTCGGCGAAAGCAATATTAGAACTCCGTTATTCAAGGTAAGAATCCAACATATGTCAGCCGAGATCATATTGGATTAGCAAAATATATACAAAAGGAACAAAAGGGTTTTTAAAATTTTTATCTACTGGATTATATACAAAAAATTCACCATACACTAACAATCTAAAGAGTTGAGGATCAACCCAAAAGACAAAGTGTTGAAACATAGACAGTTTCAAAACACTAAAATTGGACTGAAATGAGAGCGAGAGTGAAAAACCGGATGAATCACCCCTAAACCTAAATTTTTCAACAGGTTTACTTTTAAGCACAAAATCTAACAATTTTAGGGGTGCAGGATTCACAAGGTCTAACTGAAAATGGACTTTGTTTGGGATGGACAAACATGTACATTCCAACTGTGGCTCCTTAAAAGTATTGTATTTAGATGCAAAATAGTCCAAGAGGACTTGAGAGGCACACAGTTCCAATCCTAGGTTGGGAATCTTCAGAAAAGTTGGTTTAAAATTTTTGTTACAAA
Source organism: Papaver somniferum (assembly GCF_003573695.1). NCBI lineage: Eukaryota > Viridiplantae > Streptophyta > Magnoliopsida > Ranunculales > Papaveraceae > Papaver > Papaver somniferum. Next base: position 118,447,868 of record NC_039362.1, read on the forward strand.
CCAAATCTAGGTTGGGTGGAATGATCTCAATCTGTGACTTAGGAAAGAAGGTGACATCTAAGTTTCTCACATGCATGAGATCAAAAGTACCAATATTATCAGTCACATCAGCATTTTCTAAATCATAATCAAGTTGTGTAGCATGCTCATCATCACAACACAATTTCACAAGTCCAAATTCAGAATCATGGTTATCCGAAATATCCAAATTAACATCAAAAGAAGCAATATATTGTGGCTTAAGTATGGAATCAGACACATCAACTATATTTTCATGCATAGGATCATTAGTGTCAACAGAAGATTCAACATTACCTAAGTCATGCTCTTCACAGGATAACTGCACAATATCTAAATCAGTAGCCTCATCACATGTATATGGAATACTAGAAGAAACATCATTCATGAAGGTCGGGGCAGAAAAGCCTAATGTATTTGAACCCAAAGGTTCCATAACATTTTCAGCATAGACATGTTCTTCTAATATAACATCATCATAATCATCATCATCACAAATACATGAAAATCCTACTTTATCAAAACCATTAGTGTTTTTCGTCCATACATCTGCCTCTAAAATAGGTGAATATGGATTGACATTTTCAGCAATAGGGTATGAAACACTATATCCAGAATTAAGCTCATTGGGAAAATCAATATCTGACTCATGGTGATTACCCATATCATGTGGCATGGTCCTAGTTTCCCTATAGGTTTCCCACTGATGGGTTTTCTCTGCAACTTCAGCTAGAAATAACCATGCATCGTCCACAGTTTTATCAATGAATTCACCATTACACATAGATTCAACCAAGGCTCGAGACTTAAAGTCTAGTCCCTCATAAAGAATGGCGACCAGTCTCCACTTCTCGAGGCCATGATGAGGACACTCAAACAACAAATCATTAAATCGTTCAAAATAATGAAAAAGTGTTTCTCCATCTAACTGGACAAAACAATTAATACTTCGACGAATAGAGATGGTCCTATGATGTGGAAAGAACTTTCCGACAAATTGATTTGTGAGTTGGTCCCAAGTGGTGATTGACTGCGGTCTCAAACCGTAAAACCATGTTTTGGACTTTTCCTTTAAAGAAAAAGTAAACAAACGCAATTTCAAAGAGTCTTCGGATATATGGTCAGGTTGTAAAGCCCGGACAATTTGTTCAAACTCTCTTACATGGTTATAGGGATTCTCAGAATCGAACCCTCGAAATATAGGAAGTATTTGTATCATGCTTGCGTTTAGTTCAAATGGGCCATCAGTCTGGGGTAAGACGATACATGATAACTGACTTATTATGTTAGGGTACATGTATTCATGGAGACTACGGAGTTTATTCACACACTCGCCCATTTTTTCAAAATTTTTTTTTGGTTTTAATGGGTTTTGAAAATTTGGTTTGAAAGGGTTTTGAAAAGAAAATTTGGTTTTGCTTGGGATAAAATTTGGTTTTCGAAATTAGGAGCAAAAAAAATTTGGTTTTTTTTTTTTATATATTTTTTTTTTAAACTTAGCCTAGCATAAATTAGCACAACCCATAAAAGAAAATAAAAACAACAATAATAATTACAAACCCATAAAAGAAAGAAAAAGAAGAAAAAGAAAAATTATTACAAGCCCAAATAAAAAATAAAGAAAAACAAAAATTATTACAAGCCCACAAATTAAAAATGGAAGCCCACAGGTTGGGTTCTCTTAATGGGTTTAGGCTTACCTATAAAGCACAGCCCAGCTGTTCGGTTTGGTTGCAAAAGCCCAGTTGGGCTTTGGATCTTCCTAAGCTTTGGATTCAATACTTAAGGCCTAGTTGGGCTTGGTTCAATTTCCTCTCCTTCTGCAGCTTACAGCCCAGTTGGGCTTTTGTTTCTTTATTGCACAGCCCAGCAACAGAAGCTTGGCAGCAGGATCACTACTGCAGTTCAAACAGCAAGCCCAGCAGAATTGTTCAACAGCAACTGGGCTTGTTCAATTGCAGCAGCTTTTGTTCTGAACCCAACAGCAAGAGCAATAACAAGAGCAAGAGAAAGAAGCAAGACAATGCACTAAAGAGGTAAGACAATTCCTAACAGGAAGTGCAAGAACAGGGACTATGCTTACACTAAGCTAAGCTAAAAGATGCAACTAAGTAAGCAAGAACAGCAAAGATGCTTGGTAATGCAAAACAGTATGCAAGAACAGTTAAATGCTTACACTAAATGCACAGAAGCAAGTGAGACTAAAATGCAGTTACACAGTGATGCTTATGCAAATGGATGCAGTGCAAGAAGATATGCAAGAATATAAGATGACAAGTATGCCAAGATGATGTAAGATGCAATGCAGATGGCACAAGCTTCAGATGACAAATAAGAAATTTACAGGACAGAATCAATGAGCTGCAAGATGAGTTGATAACTGAATATGCAGGACAAAACTAGATGCAAGCTAAAGCTAATGATGCATCCATAAAGGCTAGATGGTGCAAGTTAAGAATTCTGTGAGGCTAGATGACAGTAAATGAAAGAATGCAAGAATGCAGTTGTAATGAAACAGTAAATGCAGTGAAGATGCAACAGGATGCACTAAGGATGCAACAGCAAGGTTAAGAAAGGTCTAGCAGCAACAGTTAGCTAGCTAGCTAGCAAAGGCTAGCCAACAACAAGACCTATAACAGCAAACAAATGCAGAGAACAGCAAACAAATGTAGAACAAAAACAACAACAGCGCCGCTAACCGAGTCCCCGGCAGCGGCGCCAAAAACTTGATAGCTAAGGAATTAAACCTAAAACTATGGTTATATTTACACCTGCAAGTGCACAGGATCTAAAGTAGAAAGTGAATAAGCAGGGGTTTGTCCACAGGGACTTGGAGGGAGCTATTGTTGTTTTCCTAGAGATTTTTGTGTTGTGTTAAAACACAACTGAGCTGTTTTGGTGTAACTGAATTAGTGACAGAAAGTAAAGTAAATGTGACAGTGAAGTAGAATAAAAACAATGAAGCAAAGGTAACAGTGGCAGTTAACAGGAAACAAAACCAAATAAACCAAGGCTGTTAGCCAAGGGCAGGGAGGAGTTTTCAGCTGTGGCTAAGCTAAGGCTTAGAATCCACCTTGTGTCCTAGCTAAACAATGCAATTCTAGGTTGAAATTAGGATCTTAAGCATACAAATGGAATGGAAAGAGAATTAGCTTGCTATGAGCACTAATTTCTCCCATTGCTCAATCAAAACAATGCATCCTAAGGCTCTAACCTAGCATTCCACTACCTAACAGTGCACTAAAGCATCATCTGAGCCTCAGCAATGCAACTTAGCTCATGCTAATCTTGTAAACAATAATAAATATCATACAAGGCAATTCAAACAACACACATATGGTGAGCAAATACAAAAACATGATAAACATATGAACCAACAGTGTAAACATGAAACAAATGAGAAACTGGCTAGTCCAGTTCTCTACAAGAGTGAAGCTGGCTAACCCAGCATAAGTTTTTACATCACACCCACAGTCCCAATTTATAGTTTACAAGAGAAGTCCCCAAAAGCCCCAAAACAGTATAATTAGGGTTTGGTGAAACTCACCTAATTCGTTGGAATTGATCGCATGCATGCTAACCCAATCTTCTTCTGACTCTACTGCTGCTTTCTCACGCTCCAATTACTCTACTAACTCCACCTAATTCATCAATTTTTCTTTTAGGTTTTCAGAGAAAGATGAGAAGAGAAATTAGTGAATTAGATAGGTAGAGGGGTAGGGGATTGATGGGAGAAGGATGGGTGTGGTTGGTTTGGGTAGTTGAGGCAGGTGAGGTGGTGGTTGCGAAGGCAGAGCAGGTGGAGAAGATGGTGGTGGTCTGCAACAGGCATGGAGGGGGAGAGGTCGATGGAAGAAGGAGAAGGGGGTGTTTGGTAGGGGTATATGGCTCGGATGTTAGGGTGTTGGGCAGTTGCAGCGAGTGAAGATGTTATGCGATCTGGGCCGTAGGATGTGAAGATGGTAGGTAGATCTGACGGCGATGCGGAGGTAAGTGAGGAGCGACCGTCAGATGAAGTGATACAACAAAACTAACGACACTTGATGGAGTTAGGAACTGTAGTGAAAAGCGGATGTATCAAACTTTGATGCACAACAAGGGGGCGACCGTAGGATGACTCTGAGATCAATCTGACGGCTGAAGACCCAAGCGGGTATGGATTTGGGTTTTAGGCTTTTGGGTATAGAATATGGGTTTGGGAAATGAGTTTGGGCTTGGAAAATCTTGAGCCCACTTCTTCTTTAAGAACAAATCTCTTCTTCAAGCCCATTTCTACCCTCTTTGGTCTTCCGCACATCATTCTTCACGGCTTCCTTGCGTAATTCCTCCTGGCTTTTCACTACTTTTCTGCTCTATTCCGCTCCGCAATTCATCCAGACTTTATTTATTACCTAAAAATGCAAAATTAAGTAAGAAAAATATTTATTCTTGAAAACAATGAAAATACAGAATATGGGATAAAATGTAGAATTACTGCGCAAAAGATGAGTTAAATGCCAACAAAAAGGGATAAAAATATACAATATTTGGCACTCATCAGGGACGTATAACAATTTTCCACCATAAGTAATTTGAGCCATCGAAGACTGGCGGTACGTTTATAGAGATAGCACTTCTGTCCATATAGTCAGATTGCTTCAAACGCAAGGTCTTAGCGTGTTTTCCTGCTCTGATACCAATTGAAAAAGCGGGGGGTATAACAACCACACCCAATAATTCGTTCGGAAATCTGTATGGACTGAAATCAAATATAATTCTGAGAGCACCAACTTAAAAGTGAGACTTAATCAATAATTATATCAAAGAGTTTTTATCTCTTTCTAAATACAATCAGCAAATCAAGTAGATAGAATCTGCGAGCCTGATTGATATGATAAATAACTTGGACGGTACCAAAGACCAATGCCCAAGTGTCAATCAAGTTCTATCTAACAAACAAGGTCGGATTTATCAACTGATTGAACTATGCACAACCTGTGATATTTCAATTATATAAAAATATAATGCGGAAAAGAAATAACACAGACACCAGAAATTTTGTTAACGAGGAAACCGCAAATGCAGAAAAACCCCGAGACCTAGTCCAGATTTGAACACCATGCTGTATTAATCCGCTAAAGACTCTAGCATACCACAAGTTAACTTCGGACTGGAATGTAGTTGACCCCTAACCAAGTCTCACACAATTAAGGTACAGGCGCGTTCCTTACGCCTCTAGAACCACGCCGGATTCTGCACACTTGATTCCCTTAGCTGATCTCACCCACAACTAAGAGTTGCTACGACCCAAAGTCGAAGACTTATAAACAAATCTATCTCCCACAAATATGTCTATTTTTTATTCAGTTTTTATTCCGTCTTTTGATACAAAGATCAAGGTGAATAGGAACCAACTAATAATCTAGTCTTATACTCCCGAAGAACATCCTAGAAATATTAGTCACCTCACAATAACCCAACTGATTAATAGGAAAAGTTATTGTGGAATCACAAGAGTCTGAGATGAAGAACTGTTGTGATTATTTTTTATATCTTATCTGTCGGAGATAAATCTCGAGCAAATATTAGAGAAGATAAAACTCAATACGATGGAACAAGTAAGATCATAATATGCAACTACAGAGAAAATAATTGGATCTGGCTTCACGAATCCCAAATGAAGTCTTCAAGTCGTTAACCTAATAATTGTTTTGAAAAAAACTAGGTTAAAGGAGAATCGACTCTAGTTTGGAACTAGGACACAGGAAAGTGCCGGGATTAGGTTTTCCAGTTTCTATAGTTCTCCCTTATATAATCTTTCAAATCAGGATTGCTTACAATCAAAGCTAAGATAACTTAGTAACAAAGCATTCAATATTCACTTTTAGATGAACTCCTGATTTAAGATTCAATCCAAGTCTGCTTAGAAATTAAGCAATTAATCTCCACCGTTAGATGATCTTAGCTTGTTACACACAAATGAAATATACTTATATATAGATATGGGTAACCGTACCTTAAGTGAAACTAGCCATATGAACACTTTTGTCTTAACCATATTCATCTAACACTTCTAGATCAAATATAAAGATCAATCAATCACGAAAGATAATCAAATGAATCTAATTGTGTTTGAAATAGAGTTGTTCAATTGTTCACTATCAAATAGAAATATATATAAACAAATTGAATCGAAATCGTTTTTATTCGTAATCGTACAAAGTACTTATACAAGAATAAATTCATGAACATTAAGCCATGGTTTGCAAAGATTGCATACCTTAAATTATAAATGTTTTAGTTCATGAGTATGAGAATCATACATAACCGATTTTAGAACTTCACCACTGTGTTCGCAACCAGGTACGCGAACAGCAGCTCCGTATCTTGACCTAGTCAAGCCGTTCGCAAACCCGGTTCGCGAGCAACCGTTCCAGACCCCGACTCAGGTAAACCCGTTCTCATACTAGGTACACAAACAAGAGTTCCATACCTTCTCAGGTAATTCTGTTCGCATACTAGGTACGCAAACAAGACTTCCAGACCTGAATCATCATAATACAATTCACATTCTAGGTATGCATACCGTGTTGTATCCATACATGGGTAATTTTTCTAAACTCTCATTTCAATCATTCAAACATCCTTGGAAGACGACAATGGTAATCTCGTACATACCATTAGCTTCAAGTATTTTTCAAGTGGTCAAATAATTAATACAAAACTTCCCGAGCTGACATCAAATGGTTGTCTCACACAAATCATATAAGATGTTCAAGGTAATTTTCACATGATCATCTTTTGAATTGATACTTAGTTTCCAACTAAACTCGTCAAGAATATGATGAACATAGCCAAAGCAAAAAGCTTCCAACATATATTTCGAGAAACAGATAAGCGAGATAAACTCAGCTCGAAATATCAAATGTGTATAATATAAAAGTCTATATAGCTATACGACTTAGTCTCATTAGAAGATATAATAGAATAAACTTATAAGTGCTAGATAAGTTTTAGTCTCCACATACCTTTTGTTGATGAAGTTCCTCCAAGATCCTCAGTGGATCTTCTTCTTCAATTGGTGAACGTTGTGAAGTCTAAATCTCAACTACACATTCTATCCTAATCCGAGACATAACTATAAGTAGACTAGAAATCAAGTATATAGTTTTGATCAACTAAACTTGACAAACAAGATTTAGGTAGAAACGCTTGCGAGTTCGACCGAGCAGTAGCAGTGCTCATACAACTAGTGCGAATAATTTCTCACTTTTGGGATAATCTCGAGCAAGGTGAGGACCCTTGCATAGAAAACACCCACTGGTTTTGTTCTTCGAGACCAAACTATCATCAAATTGATAACTATTTTCTTTTACCTTAAAAACCTTCATATTTCCACTATTCTTGAACTTCTAGCCTTTCTTTTCTTTTCCTTTATTCACATCAGTTGAGGTATTAACTAACTTTTAGTCAGCAAGGATGTTCATTATTGCTATGGAAGAAGGTAGATCTTTAGCACCCTACTTCTTACTACGGACTGAGTCCAAACTTGCAGAGAATATGTGAAGTTAGATAACTTGTCCTCCTCGAACATGTTACGAATATCTGGAATCAGAAACGATAAATCTTTCATGTAGTCCCCAGGTGTACCGGTATGTCGTAGCTTACACAAACTCTCTCTGGATAACCAAACATCATTGCTCAGTAGGAATTAACCCTAAAATTCCTTCTCCATGACTGATTAAGTCATGATACCTAGATGAGCAGCATTAAAGTCGTTATCAGTTCGAGTCCTCCACCATAATTTTGCATCACCTCTATGTACATGCTAACTAGAGTGAATTTTTGTTCATTTGGAGTTATGGATGCCTTGAAGTATTACTCTGTAATTCCCGGTGTTTTTATTTGTCTTTTTGGGTCGGGTTTTACACGAATTACCTAACCTTATTGTTTTCCTTAGTCTAGGTCAGTTGTTTGGACTAAAAAAGACTACAAGTTAGGGTGGAAATAACATGATTAATAATATATAATTTTGGAGAAAAATATTAGAAAAGTTAGAAAACCAAAAACTATAGAGATAAAGAAGATGGATTGGAGCTAGGGTTCTTGAAGGGAAATTTTAACTAGGAAAATCAGTGGAGGATCAATGGAATTGAGGTAGAATGTTAAATCCCCTTTCTCTTTTGGTGCTTATCTTTGGTGTTTATTTCGTATGCCTTTGAATTGCTAGGTTTCTGCAATTTAATTGAATAAATATATATCTCTTATTGATGATCAGACTTCTCCAATTGATATAAAACATGATTAGGTATCACTTGTTAAAATTTGAGAATTTTCCTACACAAATTCACCGTTGAATGTTCCTTGTAATTTGGATTATGATTTCTGAAATTCTGGACATTTTGTTGTGGTTTTGATGTTCTTAGGCAGTCTTAGTGATGTTAAAATGATTTGAGGTCTTAACAAAAGTTGTAGATAAATGTTTTCGCTTTCATTGTGATTTTGATTTTATTAATTTTAAACTAATATGAATTTATGGTGAATTATTTTGTAATAACATGTAATCTGCCTAGTTTTTAGGTTGTCATTATAAATTCAACATCTTTTGTTTGAACCGTTGGTTTACTGTGAATTTTTGATATGTTATATATTATTGATTCATGTATGTCCTTGTAAATTTTCAAGATGATCAGATAAAGTTATTACCATGGAACATAATATGGCTGCAGCTAACTTGTTTGCATAAATGCTTGAAAGAAATTCATGTTGTTAAGCCATAGTTGTTTGTGTTGTTTGTGAAAATGATTTATAAAAGGAAATGAGTTCATGTTTTACCGTTATATGGAACATGTTTCATGCTAACGACGGGTAATGATCTTCGAGAGTTAAATAGGATAATGATCCCCATGGGAAGTTGTGTTTCCCGACCATCGATGGCGGTTGTCCGTGCCGGTAAACGATTGGTGGATGTACGAACCAAGGTTTTCGTATCGCGAATGAAACGGGTAATGATCCCCGAGAGCAAATGGGTATGATCCTCATAGGAACTTTTGTTCCTGACCGTCGATGGAGGTCGTCCGTGCCGATAAACGATAGATGGGTGTACGAACCAAGGACATTCGTACCATGAACTCAATTGTTAAAACCTAAATTGGTAGATTTGTCGAAATTATTATCGGTGTTATGAACTCAGTTGTGAAATCTAATTGGATGAATTATTGAAAGTATTATTGGTATTATCAACTCATGATTGAGGGATGATTTGTTGAAATAATACTAATATTGTGAAGTCTTGTTTTGAAATCTTAAGATGATTTGTTAGAAACAATATTTGTATTGTGAATTCATGATTAAACAAATGTACTTATGTGGTTATCATGTTATGAATATTAATATTAGTGATTTTCTCGAAATTATGTCGTATGCTCATGTTGTATGTTATTTGACTCATTGTCATTGTTATGCAAGTTTTGAGATTGAGATGCATTCTACTGAGATGTCATCTCACCCCCAATTGACATCTTTTGCAGATTTCATAAATGGAGGAATTGGAATTTAAAAGTTAGTTAACCTATGGATGGTTTTATTTCTTGTCATTGTTTGAAATGTAATCACATCTAAATATTATGTTGAGGATGTTGTTAGTGGATTTATTATATTTTTAATTAAACTCATGTTGGTGTGTATGTTGCAATAAATATATATAATAAAATATATGCATAAGTCTCTTTCCGACCCTTAACGCTTCGAGTTCGAATCTCCATATGGGTTTGACCCTGGTGCGGAACTCGGGGTGTTACATACTCCATGTCCCACATGAAGTTATTTAATTTCTTGGCATCTCTTATACCAGAAAAGGATTTAAGTTCTAGAAATTTTATTTTAGTTAAGTCCACACTACCACTACTAGTAGCATCGTTCGTTCCCAACGTACCCACCATTCTTCTTAAGGCACTTATCTCCTTGGTGAATTCCTTAAAATGATTCTACGAAGTTGGTCTTGGAAGTAACAATTTGGCCTTCCAAATCAACACTCTTTCTAGTCATATTTTGGATTGATTCCAGCATTTCAGCGACATAGTTGTCCAATACCCGAATACGATTCACCAGAGTTTCATTAACATTAACATCATCTGAATGGCGTACATCTTTGCTAACTATATCTTCCAAGTTGGATAATCGGTCCATTAAAGTTTTAGTCATACTCTTCATGTTAATCATCTTAAACCAGCACTTTAAGCGACCAAAATCGAGTAAAATAAAAGAAAATATTCACAAAAACATAACAATTTGTACACTGATACTCGAATTTCCATACCCGCAAATACACTTTGCAAGTTTTGGCGCCAGTACGGCCCAATAGCACAATGGTTTAGTGAAACATAATGCACCCGCTCGTACTTCAATCTTATAAGTTTGCACTCTGCAAACAACAACACTCCTGGTAGGCAACAAAATACTTACTTGATTTTCTTTCTAACTTATGTGGTATCCATAACACCAACAAGAGTTTGTTCATGGTTACGCTTCACATAAAGAATAACACTTACGAACAATAAGAACACATACACAAGCTTATGCCAATAAAATCCTTTTTATTAACGTAGCGGAAGATTAAAAAAAATCATATCCAACCAATGTGCATACAAACTTATTCTTTAACTAAGCTTAAACTTAATGTACTGCAACAATGGTAGCTCTCTTATTCGAAGATTAACTATTATAGTGGTATTATGGGCTATTTATAGCGCCAAGAACAAAGCCAAACCATTTGCAACTTATCGCATAGCATATGAAAAACCATATGTGAATAGGCAGTTTCCCTAAATGTCAATGCGCTTTTCAACTGCTAGGTTTTGTGCTATCACTCCAATTGATGCCGCACCCGTACTTGGTAGTTAGACATTGCCAAACAAGGTTGTAAACCTAGTTTATAACCGTTCAAATCCAACTCTTTGCTCTGTCATACGTGTGATACGCATAACTAACTCGTAACCGCCAGCCTGGGCCATGGTTTCACCATCTCGACGATGTGCTAGTATGTCCATGCACTTAACTCACTTAGATGTTATCATATGAGAAAATTCACGATATTTCACACCTTAGTCTGCTTTTTGGCTCAGCTCCGTATGGTATTTATATCATTTGCATTCTTTTGGGAGCATGACAACGCCAATGCTATGCATACACTATCCAGGCCTTAGCCAAGCCTTGGATCACTCCTTAAGTCATCCCATGACTTATATGGCATCATGAATACTTTTCGTGAGCTGGGATAACTCTGCATCATAGATATGGAATATTGTCACATCAATGTTGCTTATGCTAAATGTACTTCGTTGTCTTAGCTTCATGTCGCTCCATTGCCGGTCTAATATAACTATATTTTCTAGGTCCCTTGTTAACAAGGTCATACTTTGGGGGATATCTCATTTGTTATATTTCAACCACAATTAAAAAAAAAATGCAAAAAGCAAATTCATTAAAAACTTTTTAGGGTTGAGAGTTATTTATACATGGAAGGTCCCATGATTATTACTTGCTCCATCCCTAAAAAGATGATATATTCATTTTTAAATTTTGTCTTACTAATAGATGACCTATATCACTAAAAAAGGGGATATTTCTAAAATTATCCTTTTAATTCATTATTGTTAGTAAGAAATATGTATAGTTTGATAGCCATGTTTATAATCGTTATGCAGGTGTTTTAGAATGTTTTTCAATGGTAAAAAGTTTGTGAATATCCGTCATATAGTTTAAGAGATAAATCGTTTCTAAATTTTATTATTATCATGCATAAGGGTATAATTACCACTATTAAGATTGTAAACAAGATCACGTAAAAATCATATCATAAGATTCAAGCCATTAGGAAGGAACTGATTCACGAGACCTTTGTCTGAACCCAAATTATGCTTTGTGATATTCTCATCCTGACATGTGAAGCTAAATTGTGTATAGTTCAAATTTCTAACCAATAGTTATGGGATCTTGTACTTATTTCAGCCGAGACATGCATACCTTGCCAACATTATTTCGGGGAGATAGGCGCGGGAGTTGCAACAGTACGTACATCTACCGTGGAAATAACGCAACGGAAAAGTACACATGATCCTATACAAGAGGTTAAAAATGGATACCATGTTTTACATATGTACCTAAAAAGGCCCAAAAGGTAAAGTATAAGAGCTGGAAAGCCCAACCCATATAATAAAACGCTTTGGAGTGTATGCAACTTAGTTATAATAGTTTTAGAATAACACCGAATCATTGAGGTATATATCTGTGATCATTATAAATAGATACCATTAGCCTCAAAGAAAAGGAGGTTGAACCATAATGAATAACATGTTTTTTCTAATTTTACATTCTTCTTACTTAGTATAGCTTAGTTCTTGCTAGTTCTGCCCCGGTGTATGTTGTCTAGACTATGAAAATCATATTTTGGCATTGTCACAAAGGGTTCGACTAAACCTTTGTTTATTGGAATATGAAAACGCGGGGTACCAAAGTACACCACCACTTTTTTCTTAGGAAATCTGTACGGAAAAACTCAATACAACTCCGAGAGTAAAACTCAATCAAGGAGTAGTATCTAGAGTTATATCTCTCACTCTCTTTCTTGCGATTAGAATGTTTACTGAATCAAATCCATGAACCTAATCACAAAGAGATTACTTGGACGGTACCAAAGACCAATGTCCAAGAATCAATCAAGTCATATGCAACAAACTAGGTCGGATGTATCTACTATGATTGATCAACGCACAACCTGTGATATTTCAATTATAAAGATGAACAATATAATGCAAAAAAAGAAATAACACAGACACCAGAAGTTTTATTAACGAGGAAACCGCAAATGAATAAAAATCCCGGAACCTAGTCCAGATTGAACACCAATCTGTATTAAAACGCTACAGACACAAGCCTACTACCAATTAACTTCAGAATGGAATGTAGTTTAGCCCTAAAATGTATCCCGCCAATTAAGGTAAAGTCGCGCTCCTTACGTCTCTTGAATCCCAACAGGACTCCGCGTAATTGATTCCCTTTGCTGACATCACACTAACTAAGAGTTGCATCAACTCAATTGAAGACTTTGAACCAATTTGCCTACCACAGATTAATCTTATGTATGATTTCCTTTTACAATCAAATAGTTTGATTAAAGGTGATGGAAATCGATAGCAATAGACAAAGTCTAGCTAACCTCAAAATCTGGACTTATGCAACCCGAAGTGCATCCTAGATTATTATTCACCTCACAAGTATAAAACCTGAATCACAAAGTTTAAGACGAAGAGAACTTTGTGATTTTTATCTATCTTGTTCAAATGATAAATAAACAATCGAACAAGATCAGGATACTCGATTTATCAAGATAAAAGATAACTTGATCTGGCTTCACGTATCTATGTGAAGACTTTTTAGTCGCTAAACCCTAAAAGGTTTTATGGAGAGGAAGACTCTAGATACAACTAGGACACACCAAAAACTAGTGTCAGGATTCAAAGATCCTAGTTGCTTGAAGTTCCCCTTTTATAGACATTCAAAGCATATGTTGCTTTAGGTTTAAGCTAAGATAGCTTTGGAACCAAGCAAACAATATCCACCGTTAGATGAATCTTTGAATCTGATTTACATAAACAAGATATACACCCTGGTTAGGTGAAGCCGTAACTGAACCGTGTATAAAGACTATGTTCAACATGGTTAGCCAAAACTAGCCGATTTGAACTTAAAAGCTCAATACTCATTTTCATGAACATATAAGACATAACTTTGAGTCACAATCATGTGATCAAATAAGTCTAGTGTTTTTAAAGAATTAATCAAATGGTAATTATCTCATAGAAATAATTTAATCGCACTTGAAAATATAATCGACATGGTTAGTAGGCGTATAGGGTACAAATACCATTGTCGTTCATGAGTCGATTCAGTCACAATACGTGTATCGGTTTGTAAACATTTAGCCAAACCAAGTTCCGGAGTTAACATAACTATTTAGGTATCCGTACCGGTTTGGAAACCTTAAGATTTTCATCCGTTCTGGAGTTCACATAACTAATTTGGTTTGCGTATCGGGTTGCATACACGGCCGAGTTCAGGAACACATAACTGTTTTAGTTTGCGTACGGGTTTGGATACTAATCCCGGTTCCGTAACCATAATTCCAACGTGGTTTGCATACGCGTATGCATACCGATCCGGTTCACGAGTTAAACAGATTTTCATATGATGTGCATAAGAATATACGTACCACAAATCTATAAGTCGATATATAGCTACTTCTCTACGTGTACGAGTACATGTAATACGGGTTCAGACTTATAACAGTTTTCCCAGTTTGTAAGACTGGTAACACTGTCTTGTATCTGAATCTATAATAGTTATATATTTCTCTCTAAATCGATTCGAAACACTCATAAATAACATCAATGACACATATCACTGTTCCAGGCTATTTTCGAACGATAAAACTTGAATCGTGATTTTTATTCCGAACAATAAATTGTCTTTAACCGAAATTCATCAAGTATGAAAAATGTTCATTAAGCTTAGTCATTATATTTCGATAACTAATTATCAAAATAAACTTGACTCGAAATTCTTGTCTATGCACAATAATATAATTAGTTATGCGACATCGTCTCAAATGATAAAAAAAAGTGAATATAACTTGAGATATAGGTGGATCAGTCTTCACTTACCTTTTGTTGATGAAGTTCTCCAAACGCTTCGGTTGATCTTCACCTTCAAAAGGTAGAATGCAATGATGACTGCCGTAATTCACTGTTTCTCAACTACATTTCTTTCCTAGTCCGAGACTTAACTAATTGTAGACTATAAATCAAGATAGAGTTTTGAAAACTAAATTTGACAACAAGCTTGAGATAGAAACACTTGTGAGTTCGGCCGAGCAATGTTCTAACAATCTCCCCCTTTGTCAATTTTAGTGACAGAACTATCAATACATATGAATGAAAAATAAATCTTTGACAACTTCTCAAATCCATCATGTCTTGATTTCCTTGGCTTCTGCAATTATTCTGAACGTGTTCAACTCAGCATCGTTGTTTTTGAAGAACCGATTCCATAGCGATAACAACTTTTGAAAACAAATATTCTCAATCGTCTTTATACAGAAACATAATATTATTCCTTCTCCAAAGTTCAATTGTGTCCCAACTCTGAAGTAATACTACAGTGATATGTCCCCCCCCCCCCCCCCTTAATACATCTTTAGCATAATAGGTGAAACCTATAGATTATTGATTCACTCCCTCTTACATAATGATCCGCAAACCATATGTATGTAGTATGAAACTACTAAATAATCCCCCCCTTTTTTGTTAATAAAATTAATATATGTACGAAAATCGCGTGATCGTAATGAATACAACCAAAAGGTATGTCAAGTTTTAAGGAAGTTTTGAGATTCCACATTATAACATAGTTAAAATGAAACTCCTCACATCAACTTTATTTTGATGATATCACATAGTAAGAAAATACTTAGCGCTCATCTAGATGATTTAAGATACAAGCATCCCCTTTCAATTCCACAGCCACACACCCCATAAAGATATAACAATTAAGCACAAGTTCATTTAAGAACTCTCCCCCATTTGATGTCATTCCGAAGAGAACAACATGAGTGACCTTGCTTTATGAAAAAGAAGGATTTTGAGTAGATGACAACAATTCCTTACCTGGAAATCAAGTTTTATTGCCCAAAAGATATGAATAAGTTCAGGGAAAATGATTAGAACTTGATTTAATGAACCAAAACAACACCAATAGACTTCCGTAAGTGTTGAAAAAGTATGGTGTCTAGAGGTTTGGTGAGAATATCAGCCAATTGTTGTTCTGACGGCACAAATTTTATGTTGACAATACCATTCTCATAGAGATCTTCTAATTAAGTGGTATCTTATGTCAATGTGCTTAGTTCTTGAGTGATCAACAAGATTCTCAGTAATTCGAATCATACTTGAGTTATCATAAAAGATCTTCATTGTTTCAGTGTCGATTCCATAATCAGTAAGCATTTGTTTCATCCATAAAAGTTGAGTACAACACGAACTGCATCTATGTATTCTGCTTCACACGTCGACAGAGACTGTGAGTTTTGTTTCTTGCTATCCCAAGCAACAAGGTTTAGTCCTACATAGTAGAATCCTCCATATGTACTTTTCCTATCCTCAACACAACCTGCCCAATCTGCATCAGAATATGCTGTGGGATCTATGTTAGTATCAAACGTATATGATAGACCATAACCGATAGTATGTTCTACATATCTCATGATCTGTTTATCCGCTGCAAGATGAGATTCTTTAATCTTAGCTTGATATCTAGCACAACAACCACCGCTAAAAGAGATATCTAGTCTTATTGTTGTTAGATAAAGAAGACTTCCAATGATGGATCTGTAAATTTTTTGATCAACATCAATACCATTATCATCCTTATGCAACTTCCTAGTAGTGGGCATAAGAGTTAGTTTGGGAGTACTTTTCTCAAGACCATTTTTTTTAACAAGATCTTTTGCATTTGAGAAATGTAAATTTCATCTGTATGTTGATGAATTTGTAGACCCAAAAAGAATCTTAGTTCACCAACATTACTCATCTCGAATTCCTTTCCAAGAGAGGTTTGAAACTCTTTAGCAATTTTTTCGGAAGTAGATCCATAGATTATGTCATCCACATGGATTTGAACAATAAGGATATCTTTCCCACTCCATTTGGTAAATATAGTCTTATTCGCTCCACCTCTTGAGAATCCTTTTCGAAGAAGTGAAGTGGTAAGTCTTTCATACCATGCTCGAGGTGCTTGTTTTAATCCATACAATGACTTCTTGAGCATAAATACATGATCGGGATATTCTAGACTTTCAAAACCTTTAGGTTGAGAAACATAGACTTCTTCTTTCAAACACCCATTTAAGAATGCAGATTTCAAGTACATTTGAAATAACTTAATCTTGAGAAAACAAGCATGAGATAACAGTAATATTATGGACTCAAGGCGTGTAACAGGATCAAAGGTTTCGTCAAAAGTCGATTCCTTCAATCTGTGAATATCCTTGAGCGACAAGTCTAACCTTATTCCGGACCACTGTTTCGATTCATCTGACTTGTTCTTATATATCTAGTTTGTACCAAAAATAGTTATGTTAGAGGGACAAGGTACGATTTCCCACACGTCTTGTCTTTTAAATTTATTTATCTCTTCATGCATAGCATTCACCTCAAAGGGATCATTCAGAGCTTCATCAACATTTTTAGGTTCCACTTGCGAGAGATAACAACCAAAATTGCAAATATTTTAGAGTTGATTTCTCGTCTTAGCTGTGGATTCTGTACCTTCAATAATATTTTCGGCGTCATGATTCCTTTAAAACCACATATGTTGTGGAGTGGTACGTTCAACAGGAATACCCTGAGTAGGGATTTTCTCCTCGTCACCAGAAACATCGGGATCAGTAACCGTTGGTACAACTTCCACTGATTCCAGAACTTCTTTGACTTTCTCAGTTGTCTCCAAAGGAGTTAACTCAGCAGGAGAGTCATCATGACGAAAATTCTTCAAATCATCAATGATAACGTGTGTCGATTCCATCATAACACGTCTTATGAGATTATACACTCTAAAACCACGACTGTCAGATGTATAGCCAAGGAAAATACCTTCATTGCTCTTCGAATCAAATTTTCCTTTTTATTCTCAATCCTTGAGAATGTAACACTTACTGCCAAACACACGGAGATAGTGTAAGTTAGGTTTCTTACCATACCATAACTCATGAGGAGTATTTAGGGTTCGTGAGCGCAAATACACACGGTTGATCAAGTGGCATGCTGTAAAACAGCTTCTCCCCAAAACTTTAAAGGTAAGTTTTTCTTGTGGAGCATTACTCTAGCCATTTCCTGTATACTTTTATTCTTCCTTTATGCAACTCCATTAGCTTGCGGAGTGATGAGTGGTGAATATTGTTGAATAATGCCAGTTGGTCACAGAATTCGAACACTTTAGTATCCTTGAATTCAGCTCCCCGATCGCTCTTAATTTTCTTTAGTATACGACCTTGTTCATTCTGGATTTATTTACAATAATCTTGAACTCACTTAGGGTCTCATTCTTGTGTGATAATAACGCCACCCAAGTGAATCTGCTGTAATCATCGACCATTACTAAAGGTTATTTCTTCCCTCTAATAGTAGGTTGTTGAACGGGTCCAAATATTTCCATATGACTTAAATCAAGTGGAGCCTTGGTGGAAATTTCTCGAGACAATTTATGTGGAACTCTTACTTGTTTACCTTTTGGACAAGCTCCACAAACACCATCTATATTGGCATTGATTTTGGGAACACCTCTGACAAGTTCTTTGTTAATGATCTTGCCTAGAAGGCAAAAATTGATGTGACCAAAACGCTCATGCCAAAGATGCGTAGATTCCACATTTGTCAGATTGCAAAGATTAGACTGAATATCCAAAAGATAACAGTTATTTTTTCCACGTATTCCACGTATTCACAAAGATCTTCGTCTCATCGTTTGTGATTCCACAATATCTAGTTTCGCTACCATACGATTTAGATTATTGTGAGGTGATTGATAATACTAGGCTGTTCTTCGGGAATATAAGTCCGGTTTATCAATTGGTTCTTTTTCACCTTGATTTTTATCAAAAGACAGAACAAAACTTTTAGGTTTATATGTGGGAGACATATTTATCTATCTTTGTAGACTTTTCTGTGTGATACAGATTTGTTTATTAAAGTCTTCGACTTTGGGTCATAGCAACTCTTAGTTGTGGGTGAGATCAGCTAAGGGAATCAAGTGCGTAGTATCCTGCTGGGATCAAAGACGTAAGGAACTCAACTGTACCTTGACTCAGTGTGAGATTGATTAGGGTTCAACTACAGTCCAGACCGAAGTTAGTTTGTAGTAGACTAGTGTCTGTAGTGGCTTAATACAGAGTGGTGTTCAATATGGACTAGGTCCCGCGGTTTTTCTGCATTTGCGGTTTCCTCGTTAACAAAACTTCTGGTGTATGTGTTATTTCTATTCTGCATTATATTCTGTTATATAATTGAAATATCACAGGTTGTGCGTTGTATCAATCAATAGTTAAATCCAACCTTTGGTTGTCGATTGGAAATTGATTGATCCTTGGACATTGGTCTTTGGTACCGTCCAAGTTTATCATCCTTGTATTTGATAAAGACTCGCAAATTCCTATTTGCTTGAGTAAAGATCAAATCAAGTGAGAGGGATATTAAATCCTCGATATACTTTTCTCTAGATTGACTCTGACTGTCTAGTTGATTCTCTAGAAAGTATATTGGAGTTAGTCCATACAGATTGCTAATCGAAATATTGGGTGAGGTTGTTTGACCCCCGCATTTTCAATTGGTATCAGAGCTGGAAAAAACGTTCAAGACCTCAAAAGTATGTGTTTGTAGCGATCTGAGTCTATGGACAAGAGTACTATCTCTGATGAACGCATCACCAGAAATAAAAGTTCTGTTTCTAATAAATCTATCAAAGAGAAGGATCCCTCAATCTCTCTTATAGACGAACCCAGTGTTCAAACGAAACAGACTAATACTGACATGTGTTTCTTTAATGAATCTGACTCTGTTCAAGAGGAAACGATTAGAGAGAGTAAACTAATTCTAAACCTTGTTAGAATTCAAGATGATAGATTCAAACAGTTAAGAAAACATGTCAACGTTCTTCTTGGTGTAGTAAAAGACTGTGGCTCCAGTGAAAAGGCTTCTTCTAAGGAAAATCCTGAAGTGCAATCAACACGTATCTTACTTGAGGCAAAACTTAAAAAGGATGCTTTGGATATTGAACATCTTCTGAATAAACTCTCCATTCAAGGATGTTCAGAAAAGTCAGCTATGCCATCTACTTCTATCCAAACTGAATGAGCTCCAGTTTCAGAAGTAACTTCAGATTCCCTTCCCACTCAAACTAATATGCAGGGGATTCACACATCGGTTGGAAGAAAAAATTCTCCGAACGATAATGTTAGGTCTGAAATCTCTAATCACTCCCGTGATCATAAAGTGTGCCTTTTTGTAATTCAAAAGGGCATAATGTGCAAAAAGGGAAATTGAAGTTTAAAAACAAATCGTTGGTTCAACTTCAACACACCTTAGATTTAATTCTTAAAGGTGTAACTGACATTCGGATGTCTAAACCAGTTGGTTTTAGTACACACACTGTGATCCCTACCAGGAAGGTCAGTTCGATGAGTTCCTCAGATGCACAAAAGCATAATAGACCTGTTAACGTTTATCGTACAAGAAGAACTCATGTTCTCTCTCCTATCAGAAATGGAGATAATATTAATCATGATGTGAATCATTTATCGGGTAAAGAATGCAGATATGAGCAGATGGATGACAACCTAAGATTGATTATTGAGGGATATAAGGATATCATCAACAAATTGTGTTCTGCATCGAGACAACACTCTTCAGGTAAAATTCCTCACTATGTGTCATATTATGATGATAATAAATTCTATGATAATTTTTCACATCATAACAGTCTTCTTCCAAAGTACATAAGAAAGGGGTTTAACCACAAACAACTTACATTTGATGAGCTGGAAGCTCATACTTGTGCCAATTAATCACAAGGTTGAAATCTTTCACACAAAAATCCTGGTTGAGAGATATGTTCAGGTATACTTATTGTCAAGGTGTTTTTCGGATTCCCATGTTGACTTCTTATCAACTTTAGCATGTGTATCCTGCAAAAATGCTTGCACAAGTATTTGTTTGTTATGATCAAAATTTCTATTTGTTTGATTGGTTAAACAAGGAGCTACTCTTGTACTCTAAAATGTTGCTTCTCTATGAGTCATTTTGATTGCAAGAGCCTTCAACAAGGTTGTGTACGCACAACTTCTTGTCTTGGGTTGAGATTGTTCTCGTACAAGTTCCCATGTAACTGGCGCGAGTCAATTAAGGAAACCCTAAAATCCCTTCCCTAAAACCCTTTAAATGCCCGACCTACTGAGTTACACATCACGTACGCATACTCTAGGTTATTCTCTGGGTTTTCAAGAATGTCTTCTTCTTCATCTAGCTATGGTGATTTTGCAAAGGGATTTCTTGAAAAAGGTTTTGGTGTTGAATCGAAAGGGAGGAAGAAAAGGACTCTTGTAGAAGAAGGAGCACCTAATGCTTCGTGCTACTATGCTTACTCACACCAAGATGTTGAGAATGTGGATATGGTTTCGGCTGAAGTGGTTCATGACTTTCTTAAGTATTTTAAGGAAGCAAAACTGCAACTTGTTGATACAATGAAAGATCTCGATGTGATCAGAACTGAGGTGAAAAAAGTTACTACTGACCTTGGTCTAATAAAGTCACAGGCTAAAGAACTTCTCAACAAAGATATCTTCTCCGAAGACGCAGCTGATAATATGAATCACAAGCTCAAAAGCCTCGAAACCCGCGAAGCTTCCGACCGCGAACTTTGATTTAGCTTGTGATCGGTTTTAAAGTAGGCGTTTTACTTCTTCAATGCCTAGTAAATCATCTATTTTCTTGTTTTGTTTAGAAGAAAAACTAGAGTTTGGAATAGCCATTATTGTGAGTACACATAGCTATGTCCATTGTTTTTTCATCTTTATTTTTTTAGGTTTATTTGGTTAAATTCTAAAAATTGGTTTGGAAGATGATTTTTGCAGTATTAATCTTTATGGTTTTATATATTGCAATATGTTATGGGATATGTGTTTTTACCTCCGTAAACTATTATTGTCCCATATGATGTCGAAAGTTATCTCCTTTATATGTCGATATGCATGTGTTGATAAAAGAAGGAATGAACTTTTGACAAACAAAAGTTAAGCCTATTATGTCAATTATTGATGGAAGATAGGTTAAAATCTTTTGTTTGCAAGGATTATGTCTATTGTATGTCATTGTGCAAATAGGGATGGAAAATAGAATGGATCCTTGTATATGTCGTAGTATTGATCATTCCCTGATCCATATTTTATATGTATACTGCAATGCTCCATAAGTTTTTCTTGTGTTGAGCATAAGACGATTGAGTTAATCATTCTTTTATGGTGAACTTAGTCGTAGCTCCGTAAGTTCTCTTATGTCGAGCATTTCCAACTAGATTAATCATAGATTCGTTTGTGGTTATTTTGGTTCTATATTCCGATTAAATTAATCATGGGGTCTCTTGTGATTAATTTAATTGAGTTTTTTGGATATAGAAAATCATTTCTTTATGGTTTTTGGTGTCCGATAAAATCCTTCTTTTCTTGTAAAAGTAAGGTCGCTCTTGTTGTTCTCTTGGGAATGACATCAAATGGGGGAGAGTTCTTTTGAACTTGCGCTTAATTTCCATATCTTTGTGGGGAGTGCGGCTGTGGAATATTTGAGGAGTTCTCTTGTATCTTTATAAACTCCGTGATGAATGAATTTAGCTTCGGCTTTATGATTGCATCTAAACAAGTTGGTATGAAATTTTCTTTGGACTTGAAGTGTCTCCATGAAAATTTTCATTAGGATCCCATTTTCGTACCTTTGCCAATTTTATTGACAAAAAGGGGGAGAATTAATGTGTAGTTCACACTACAAATACATATGATTTACGTGCTTTACGGGTCATTATGTAAGGGGGAGTGGTTTTCATGTTGAGACGAAGTATTGACTAAGGGGGAGTGATACATATCACCATAGTATTGTTGTCAAAGTTATGATATGAGAACTTTGATGCTGTGTAATAATACTATGACACTGTATAACAATGATCCAGAGCCTTTGTTTTCTCATTCTTATGGCAACGGAACTTCAACAACTATTATTCTGAACTTACAACCTTTGGAATCATGGGAGTACTTGGAAAAGACGAAGTTTTCGAGTAACGTTGAAGCGGCAAGGAGATCAAGCATGTGGACGAGAAGCTACAAAGTTTTATTTATTTTGTAATCCATATGTATTGATAGTTTTGTCACTAAAATTGACAAAGGGGGAGATTGTTAGAGCATTGGTCGGTCGAACTCGCATGCATTGCTATATCAAGCATGTTTGTCAATATTAGTGATCAAAACTATATGTCTTCATTTCTAGTATACTTATGACTAAGTCTCGGTCTAGGATAGTTAGGAATAGTTGAACTCCAGACTCCATGGCGATTATCTTGCAAAGACGAAGAACTACTCAAGGAACTGGTGGAACATCATCCGACTAAAAGGTATGTGGAGACTTGAACTCATCTTTTCACTCAAAAGTCTATCTACTTTATCTCCTACTCTTGAGACAACAGTTGTATAAGTATGATAGTTTTCATACATACACACTTGCTATTTCGAGCCGAGTTTACTCGCCTATCTTTTTCTCGAAATACGTGTTGTTAAGCTTTTGCTTTAACCATCTTCATCTTTACCCGTGACGAAATTCATGATGACGTTTCAATCTTGAAAATAGCTTTGATGACGATAGTCGATTCTTTATGTCTAACGACTGTTATAACATTATAGAAGAATGTTTCAATAATTGAAATGTAGAGTTGAGAATATGTAACCACCTATGGATGTAAGCATTTAGTGTGTTCGCACATTTGTGTATAAATCCATGTGCCGGAAACCAAGTGCGTACATATGTGTGCATGCGGTATTGGTTAAGGAGACAGGTTGGGTATGCGTACCCGTACGCATACTGGCGGAAGTTCACGTCTGTGAAATTCTGCTGGGTTTGAAGTTTACGAACTCAAAAACCAGTCACCTTAGGTACGTGTACCCGTACGCGTACTGGCGGAACTTTTTCATCCGAAAAAGTCTGCTGAGTTTGGAAACTAAAACCAACTCAAAATCCGGTAGCTAAGGCGTACCCGAGCTGGTTATCTCTCAAATCGGTAGTTCATGGACTTAAAACAATAAATTATAAGGAAATATTTACAAACCGTGGGTATATTATTCATGAATTGATTCAAATTAATCAAACCGATTTTGTTTCAATTGTGTCTATGTATAAAGACCTAAGCAATTGAACAACTCTTGAACTAGTTCTTATGAGTCATTTGAACTAGTTATGAGAAAGATGAATACGGTTGATATGAAAGCACTCATATGGCTAACCATTGGTCAACCATTTGTGAACCAACCAATGTACACGTTTAGGTACGGTTACTCAAACCTAAATGAATACATTTAATTTGTGTGTGACAAGTTAAGTTTCGATCTAACAGTTGAAAGTTATTAGCTTGGATAAATAAGGTTTTTCATCTAACGGTGAATATTGAAATCTTTGTTACCATGGTAACTTGGATTGCAAACCCTGATTTGAAAACTATATAGGGAGACGTCTAGCAACTGTGCAAAACTAATCCCCACACCTCGTGTGTGATATTAGTTGGTTTGCTAGAGTCGATTCTCCTTTAATCGTAGGTTTCTTCTCGAGACCCTGTCGATTAACGACTGAAAGACTTCATTGGGATTGTGAAGCCAGACGAAACTACTTCTCTTGTAGTTGAGCGATATGATCTTACCATTTTCTATCGTACGAGTTCAATTGGAATAATTGACTTGAGATTATATCTCCGATAGGGCATGATAAAAATAAATCACAAACATCTTCGTCTCATCGTTTGTGGTTCCGCAATATCTAGTTTCGCTACCATACAATTTAGATTATTGTGAGGTGATTGATAATACTAGGATGTTCTTCGGGAATACAAGTCCGGTTTATGAATTGGTTCTTGTTCACCTTGATTTTTATTAAAAGTCAGAACAAAACTTTTAGGTTTGTATGTGGGAGACGGATTTATCTATCTTTCTAGACTTTTCTGTGTGATACGGATTTGTTTATTAAAGTCTTCGACTTTGGGTCGTAGCAACTCTTAGTTGTGGGTGAGATCATCTAAGGGAATCAAGTGCGCAGTATCATGCTGGGATCAGAGACGTAAGGAGCGTAATTGTACCTTGAATCAGTGTGAGATTGATTAGGGTTCAACTACAGTCCAGACCGAAGTTAGTTTGTAGTATGATAGTGTCTGTAGCGGCTTAATACAGTGTGGCGTTCAATCTGGACTAGGTCCCGGGATTTTTCTGCATTTGCGGTTTCCTCGTTAACAAAACTTCTGGTGTATGTGTTATTTCTATTCTGCATTATATTCTGTTATATAATTGAAATATCACAGGTTGTGCGTTGTATCAATCAATAGTGAAATCCAACATTTGGTTGTCGATTGGAAATTTATTGATCCTTGGACATTGGTCTTTGGTACCGTCCAAGTTTATCATCCTTGTATTTGATAAAGACTCGCAAATTCCTATTTACTTGAGTAAAGTTCAAATCAAGTGAGAGAGATATTACTCCTCGATATACTTTTCTCTAGATTGAGTCTGACTGTCTAGTTGATTCTCTAGAAAGTATATTGGAGTTAGTCCATACAGATTGCTAATCGAAATATTGGGTGAGGTTGTTTGACCCCCGCATTTTCAATAATATCCTAGAGTACGGTACGTGACTCATTAGGTTTGGTATTTAAATGGTTTCTTAGTAACTTTTAGGGTTTCTAAAGACAGTTCGTCACAAGTAAGTCACGTGGTACCCGTACGAACACAACCCGAACCCAAAAGAAAAAGAAAACTAAAACCGTAACGTACCCTTTTACAATTGTAAAACAAAACAGTATAATTTTGCTACGTGAAGACTCTGTTTCATAATTTTTGGCTCAATAAATTTTATATTTCCACAGAGAGAAAAATTTAGAGCACAATAGTAGCAGGCAACATAGTTGCAACAAAAACCTTTTCAAAAAAAATAAATAAAAAATAAAAAATCTTGAGACACACACAATACTTAGGCAAAGCTTTTTGTAGACAATAATTTAGCTATGGACGATAAGAAAATAACTCGACTAATCAGAAAGCATTTTACCAATAAGTATACCTGATTATTACTAAATCTTACTCAGCAAGATTTTTATGAGTAAGCATTCAATCCTTGTGATTAATTAGCACAAGTATGAGCTTTATGCTCATCAAATGAATATACTTCATGGTTAATCCTCTTTTTTCTTCTAATTTTTTGAGGAAACCCTTTGTAATGTGACAAAGTATCATAAAACTTACTATCATCAAAGTACGAGACTAAGTTCGAATCCTTACCAGAAGAAGTTTGTATGGAGGATTTTGACAGCCTGTTGATAAGATCCTTGTATCATTCAATTATCAGATTAAGGTTGTCCTTCATATCTCCGTTGTTGCTTCCACCTACTGGTGACTTTTTCACATCTTGAACATCATTCTTCACATTGGGTTGAGAAGAACCTTTCTGAAATCTCCTTGAACGATTTGTATTAATACTACAATTGGTTCAAACGTTCGACGAGCATATTGAACTGAATTTCCAAGAAGAATTCACAGGGAGAGTACAAAAACCAATAGGTTTAGACATCCGAATGTCAGTTACACCTTTAAGTATTAAATCTAAGGTATGTTGAAGTCGACCAAAGTAATTGTCATTCAGCTTGAGTTTGCTCTTCCGTTGAACATGTCCTTTTGAATCACAAAAAAGACATACTTTCTGATTACCGGAGTGATTAGAGTGTGTATCATTAGAAACATAGTTAGGAGGTTTGTTCCTTCCATGAGACGTGGTAAATCCATGATCAGTGGAAGAACCGAGCACTTCTTTAGCAATATGAAGGGTTTGAAGTTTAGCTTCTGAAGATGTTTTCATTAGAGAAACATGATTAGAATTAGTCATGTTTTCTAATATCACAGCAGAGTCAGAAGTAGTTGGTATGACAGACTCCCCAGGACGACCTTTATCTTGAATAGAGAGATTACTCAATAGTCGTTTAATTTCATGGGCATCTTCCTTAAGTTTAGCCTCGAGTAAGGTTCGAGATGAACAAACTACAACATTTTCCTCATGAAGAACCCTCAGTTGGAAATCACGATCTTTTACCATACCAACCATTTTATTGACCTTGTGTTTCATCCTATTGATTTCAACTACCTGGATTCTAACAAGTTTTAGAATCACCGCACTCTCTCTGGATGCTTCCCTTTCTACTTCATAATCAAAATCGTCAGTAAGACAATCAGGGTAACACATATCAATACTTGTCTGTTTCTTAGGAACAGAATGTTCATCTATATGTGAGATAGACAAGTCTTTCTCTTTAATAGATTTCACAGAAACAAAACTTTTGTCTCAGGTGATGCGTTTATCAGAGATAACACTACTGTCCATAGAGTCAGATTGCTACAAACACATACCTATAAGGTCTTAAACGTGTTTACCTGCTCTGATACTAATCGAAAAAGCGGGGGTCTAACAACCACACCCAATATTTCGATTAGGCAATCTGTATAGACTAACTCCAATATATTTCTAAGAGAACCAACTAGATAGTCAGACTCAACCAAGGAAAATATATCCAAGAGTTATATCTTTATTTCTCAAATCAATCTGCAATCGAACAGATAGAAATCTTTGAGCCGGATTAATATGAGAAATAACTTGGATGGTACCAAAGACCAACATACAAGCGTCAATCAATTTCAATCGACAACCAAAGGTTGGATTTGCCAATTGATTGAACTACGCACAACCTATGATATTTTAATTATATAAAAATATAATGCATAAAAGAAATAACACAGACACCAGAAATTTTGTTAACGAGGAAACCGCAAATGCAGAAAAACCACGGGACCTAGTCCAGATTTGAACACCACACTATATTAAGCCGCTACAGAATCTAGCCTACTAAAATTTAACTTCGGACTGGAATATAGTTGATCCATAACCAATATCACACTAATTAAGGTACAGTCGCGTTCCTTACGCCTCTGAATCCCAACAGGACTCTACGCACTTGATTCCCTTAGCTGATCTCACCTACAACTAAGAGTTGCTACGACCCAAAGTCGAAGACTTGATAAACAAATCTGTTTCACACAGAAAAGTCTATTGAATAGATAATTTTGTCTCCCACAAAAATACCTATGAGTTTTTGTTTCATCTTTTGATAAATCAAGGTGAACAAGAACCAATTTATACACCAGACTTGTATTCCCGAAAAACATCCTAGTAATATCAATCACCTCACAATAATCTTAATCGTATGGTGGCGAAACAAGATATTGTGGAATCACAAACGATGAGACAAAGATATTTGTGACTACTTTTTATCTTACCTATCGGAGATTGAATCTCGAGTAAATCTTAGAGAATATAGTACTCAATACGACAGAACAAAGTAAGATCAGAACACGTAATTACAATGAAAATAGTTGGGTCTGGCTTCAGAATCCCAATGAAGTCTTTAAGTCGTTAACCTATAATGGTTTTAGGAAAACCCTAGGTTGAAGGATAATCGACTCTAGTCGCAACTAATATCACACATGAGGTGTGGGGATTAGGTTTCCCAGTTGCTAGAGTTCTCCCTTATATAATCTTCAAATCAGGGTTTGCAATCAATGCTGCCTTGGTAACAAAGAATTCAATATTCACCGTTAGATGAAAACCTGGTTAGAGTCAAGCTAATATCTTTCAACCGTTAGATCGAACTTAGCTTGTTATACACAAATGAAATGTGACTTCATTTAGATATGGGTAACCGTACCTAAACATGTAAACTTAGTTGTCTCAACAATAGTTAACCGAAGTTAGACGTATGAACACTTTCATATCAACCTTGTTCATCTTAATCACAACTAGTTCAAATGACTCAAATGAAACTAGTTCTAGAGTTGTTCAATTATTTATATTCTCATAGAAGTATACAAGACACAATTGAAGCAAAATCGATTTTGATTCACGCGAATCAATTCATGAACATTATAGCCACGGTTTGCAAAAGATTGCATTCCTTATTATATAAATGTATTCGTTCATGAACAAGCCGATTTTAGAACTTAACCCACTCAAGTATGCAAATGGGTACGCATAAATAAGTAGCCAGACTTGGTCTGGGTTCGCCAGTATGCGAATGGGTACACATACTATCGTACACAACCAAGCTCAGTTGAATTCCCGGACTTGAACTGTTAAGCCGGTACGCATACGGGTATGCATACTATGGTTCCCGAACTTGGAATAACTTGCAACATTAGCATACAAGTACGCATAATGTGTTATATCCGATAAATGGTTAATCGTTCTAAACTCCATTTTAATCAGTGAAACATTCTTGGAAGACGGGAATAACTGTCTCACACAAAATATTAGCTTCAAAGCAATTTTCAAGTAACCAATAGACCAATATGAAACATTCCGAGTCCACATCAAATGACTGTCTAACACAAATCATGTAAGATGTTACCAGGCGATTTTCACATGATCATCTTTTGACTTTCGTCAAGAATAAAGATGAACTTGGTTAAAGCGAAATCTTACCAACACATATTTCGAGAAATATGTAAGCGAGTTAAACTCAGCTAGAAATATCAAATGTGTATAATATAAAGTTTATATAGCTATACGACTTTTGTCTCAATATGAGATAGAATAGAAATAGACTTGTGAGTGATAGATGAGTTCAAGTATCGACATATCTTTTGTTGATGAAGTTCCACAAGCTCCCCTTAGTAGTTCTTCGTCTTTAATCGATGAACGACGTGAAGTCTAAAGCTCAACTACACATTATATCCTAATCCGAGACATATCTATAAGTAGATTAGAAATCAAAGGTTATAGTTTTGGAAACTAAACTTGACAAACAAGCTTGAGATAGCAACCTTGCGAGTTCGACCGAGCAGTGCTCTAACAGTACTTATCAGTTACAGATTCATATGGCATGAAACAGATATGCATGTGTACTCAAAATTTACACATCCATGTGGCATGTGTAACGAGAAGTTACACATTCATATCGCATGTGTATCCAGAAGTTACACATTTATACGACGAAGTTACACGTCCAAATGGCATATGTAATGAGAAGTTACACATGAATATCGCATGTGTATCCAGAAGTTACACATCTATATGACATGTGTATCCAGAAGTTACACATCAGAAAGAAACATACAAAAAACATATGTATTGTGTTAATATTCATTTACAACAATTCCTCTGTTTATCAACTATAGTAATCAGTTGTTATTGAACACAACAAATGTGTTAAAACACTAGACATGTAAAACAAAATCCTAGAAATACGCCACAACATCATACAATAGAAATGATCTCTTTCCTTCTTGTATTCCTTGATCCCAGAAAGCATGCATATCTATAACATAATAAACATCAATAATAGGATTAGGTTGGATGAACAAAAAGAAAAAAGGAAAATTATAGAACAATGGTAAAGCGAATAACAAAGATCTGTCTAGTGTAACTGGGAGTTACAGATGCATTTCTCATGTGTACTCAGAAGTTACACATGCATATAATATGTGTAATTATAAGTTACACATCGAATTAGCATGTGTAACTAGTAGCTACACGTCCATTTACCTTGCCAAGTTACAACACTCTGCAATTCATATGTAAAAAACTGATCCATAAGATATTTTTTCACTGCAATCAAATTAGTCTTTTTCAAATTTCTATACGGTTTACTTAAAACGGATTTCAATAACTATCAATCAAGTGAAAATGAAAGGAAAATCACACAATTAACAAATCCAAAATCCACAGTAGTTTAGAAGGATGATTTAAGGGCTATTTTGCGTTTCCTCCCCTGCCAAGATCGCTAATTAGCGTTTCCTCCTCAAAAAAATTGAAATTAGTGTTTCCTCCCATCGTTAGATTTTTCATCCACTACTCAGTTAGCCGGGTCAGCAGGAATATCCATGTGGAAAATTTTATTATTAGTTTTTTATGAACTACCCACAATACCCTCATAGATTTTTGCCAAATATATGTGTCATTCCTATTTCGATTTAAGTAACCCGGTCACTTAGGACTTCTATCGAACAAGTGATGGAAATAAACCATGTTGGTGCTCGTCTTCTTCTTTGTTAAATATCCAATTACCTAAACTTTCATATGAATCAAACCTAAATTAAGAAAAAGTCAAACAATTTCCAAACGCATCCAATCACGACAAACCAATTTGAGATCATAAATTAAAATTCAGATGCTAAAAAAGAGTGATGAGATTGAGAAATTCAGTATCATATTTACTTTACCACATATTTCACTTTAATTATAAGTTTGTTCGCGGGGTAGATATTTGATGGCAGCACTATCAAGCCAACTTAGAGACCAGATCAGGGGAAGATATTTGATGATTGTTTGTTTATAGTTTGCTAGGAAACAACGGGTAGTGTATGCATTCGAGTCTGCAGGGAAGGACATTTAAATGAAATTTCTTTCTGTTGCTTCGGTGGCTATTTAATCTCAAGCTTCAAAATTGGAAGAATCACACAGGACCACTTCTTTGTATCTTTGAATCCATCTTCTTCCGTCACCTGAACCCATGGAAGGAAATCAATCAATTTTAATATCACCGGGAACAACTTTATTTCCTTGTTATTCTCTATTTCATTCATTTGAAACACCACCATCTATCCATGTTATGTTCTGGGTGAATTCCTTAACTAAACCATGGCTGCAGCATAGTCACCTGATTCATTTTTTTCTTGTAATCAAATCTCTACTTGTAATTTCTTATCAAACACTAAAACCCACGGAAATCACCTGCGAACCCTAATTATTCGTTTGCTGAAATCAACTCTCACTACTCAATCATCCCTATTCCAGAAACCCATCTTCCATCTCTTGATTTTAGTAGTAGCATCAATCAATTCAATCCTAAATTCATTTCATAAATTTCAGGAACCTTAGCTTCTCTGCTCAATTTCGTAATTCATCTCGATCTGTTCTTGAGAACTTGAGAGCAGTAGACAATTAAGAATGAGTTAGTCGAGGTTATTTTGGGACAATAAGAAAACACGTGTATAATTTATGCCACGTGTTCACAGGTGGTGACTCAGCTAACTGAGTAGTGGATGGAGAAGCTAACGATGGGAGGAAACACTAATTTTAATCTTTTTGGGGAGGAAACGCTAATTAGCGATCTTGGCAGGGGAGGAAACGCAAAATAGGCCATGATTTAAATACTTAAATTTATTTTCTCAGTTGCTTCACAGATTTTATCGACTTTAGCTTTTAATAATCCTTCAAATACCAGTTAAACTCTACACGAAAGAAGATAAAAATCAATTAAAATTTCGAACAAACCATGACATTCTCAAGTACTTAAGATTCAAAATCAAAAAGTGAGTTTTACCTTTTTGGTATGCATCGTCAATCCATTGCATGTATAGATTCCTGCATCTTGAAACTTCTTAATGTCTCTAAGTTAGCATGTGTATCCATAAGTTACACATCTAATTAGCATGTGTAACTAGTAGCTACACATCCATTTAGCTTGTATACCTAAACTTACACATCTAATTAGCATGTGTAACTAGTAGCTACACATACATTTATCTTGCCAAGTTACAACACTCTGCAATTTATACGTAAAAAACAGATCAATCTTAGATTACCAAATTAGAATCACGCACAGGTCCATTTAGCTTTCCAAGTTACAATCAATAATAATAAATAACTTACTTGATTTCAAGTCATATCTTTTCACTGTATGTAAATTCTTAATGTCTCGTCTAGAAAGGCGGTTAATTATATGTAAATTCTGAGCTCTACATACACGGAAAATTAATGAAATGCACAAAGGCTGAACACAAACATACCTAAATTCACCAGTGAAAACACCTCCTTTCTTCACCCAGCAGTTTTGTGCAGCCACTTGAATCTCAGGATGCAACGAACTTCTATCCGAGGTAAGAAACATAAACGAAAGACTGACCACAACCTCTATACAAAAACATTCCAACCATGAGCATAATACTGTTAAAAATCATTCAGGAAAGTATTGAACACTACTGACAATCTTTCTTGGCTCAAGATTACCTCATTCAACATCCTTGAAATGTAAGCCAAGTTGTGTTGGTTCCATATAATAACCACTACACAGTCAATAAGCACATCAATTGCAGAATACAAAACGCAAAATAAGCAAATCCATATTATTTACCTTTTGAAATGTAGAGATTCAGAGCAGAATCATCTAAGGAAGTGTAATCAGAAGATACACATAATTAAATGCATGTGTAATCAGCAATTACACATCCAAAATGCAAGTGTAACCAGAAATTACACATCATAATGCATCTGTAACCAGAAAATACACATGCTTTTTTTTTTGCATGTGCAATTAGTAGATACACATGTTGATTGCAACACAATTTCATCAAAAGATGGGTTTTCTACCAACATAAGGTTCATGAATTTTCCTAAAATTCTATGGAAATTTTTAAACAAATAGTGATGTAAACATAAGGAGTTTAAAAGAGAGCTTTCCTCAGTAAGTCTACCTTTACCTCCAGTTGGTTGGCACAAAAAAGTTTGACAATTTCCACATACAACCACTATATGTGAGTGACTGAATACAATAGTTTTGCAGAAGATAATTCAGTCACACATCTACTTCAGGTAATTCAGTCAAGCCATTTCAGCTTCAACTCCAGCTGCAACAAACATCTACTTCAAGTAATTCAGTTAAACCATTTCAGCTGCAACATATACATCCATTCTTGCCTCCATACCACCAGTACCACAAGCCATTAGCTAGACAAAAATTATTTTATCTTCACCTCAACTGCAATTGCATCTCAACTCTGCCATTCATTCACTCAAGCCTAAAAATTCATCTAAAATTCGCAATCCCTGTAAATGCAGCTGTAAAAAACCAACACCAGCCTTCTACAATTAGCTACAAGACCACCTGAGCACCACCAGAACCACCAACTCCATTTCTGTATCTTCTGCACACAGCCACACCAACAAACCCTGCAGAAACCCATTTCTTCCTCTCTTCTACAGTTTTGACAAAAATAACGAAATCAAGATAAAAATGCTCTAAATAACTACATCAAAATTCAAAAATGCAGAGAGTAAAATTCAGATTTTTCATCCCTTCAAACACATCTTCTTCTTCTAATGAAAAATTTATTATCGTTTTTCCAAATCTAAAAGAGCAAATGAAAAATAAATCAAGTCGATTGAAAACAAGAACAATTCAATCAAATACATGAGATATCTTTGAATCAACTGAAAAATCCAGATTAAATGACTTAGATTGATCAAATCGATCGGTTGATTAAGCTGTTGATCGAATAATTAATCTATAAGTTAATTGAAACAAAAAAAAATGTTGGAGCTCTGAGATGCAATCTATGGGGAAGAAAGAAAACCCTAGAAAAGATCGAATTAAAATTATTATAATAGAATAAATTTACCTGTTCATCACTTCCGGTGATGAAGTCTTCTCGATCTTTCACTGCTGATGATTTTCTCGATCTTCTTTAACACAAACAAAGAACTCATTCAAAACAGATCTCCTCGATCATAAAACAATTCTGATGATTTCCGGTGATGAAGTTTTCTCGATCTTTCACTGCTGATGAATGAATCTGAGCTTAAAATGATGAAAAATCGATGAATAATTTCGTCGGACTCGAGAGAGAATGAATGGAGAAGAGAGAGAAAAAGAATAGAGAAATGAAAATATCTTCTGATATTCCTCTTGTATAAATACGAAAGGGTAGTTTTGTCAATATCAAAATACATAATATAAAATTATGGGCCAGATCTGAAGAAAAATTGATATTTTGGGCTAAGTATAATAGCATTTTCCTAAAGTATGGAGTTGACAATGAGGGATTTATTTTGTGAGGTTTCTACATGTATATATAGTAAGAGCAACTGCAATCACGCGATCATAACCAAAGATCAAAATTTTGGTTTAATCCGTGATATCACGCTAGGGTGGAAGAGCAAATTTCGTCGAGCGCACATTATATGTCCGCCCAAGTGAGGCTCACTTTATATGTTCGCCTGGTGATGATTCACCACATGTATCAAAAGTGTATGAGACTTAACATATTGGTTTATTTTAAAGGGGCGGACTTCATATGTTCGCTCCATCATCGGACGCACATTTAATCTCCGTCCCATTTCAGACGGTTATTATACCAGCACCCCCTCCATACAAACTTTTAATCTCCGCTCGACCAAATATAGTTTTAGTCCGGATTTCAAACCATATTTGGTCTGATATTTGGTTTTTGTCCAGTATTTAATCTTTACTCCTTCCCATTATGGTTCGTTTGCTGACCAAAATTTTGGTTATGGTCGTCCATTGTGGACGCTCTAAGGGGTTTATAGTAGTTTTCACTAATTTTAATCGCTTTAGCCCATTTGCATCCCCTCAAATATCAAATACGTGCCCACTGTGACTTGTCCATCCACTTCCAAAAACTTGGCTCCGCCCCAGTTTTACTGTGAGTTTGTTTATATTATCAACATTATTTTCAATTGATCTTTGTGTTCTTAGTAGTTATATTTGGGGTTGTAGGTTGTCTAATTATTTAGCAACTACATTTCGACGCGGATACCAAGAGATTCGACTCAACCTTTTACAGTCAGGAAGAAATTTGCTTGTTTGAGGCCCTACCCAAGTAAGTTATCCGGATCAGGTTGATTATGGTTATTTCATTCGTACAGTTTCACTTGATTTTCTTTTGAGTTTTTCAAGAGAAATGAGAAACAGTAACTCAGATTGTACCGGATCCATTATAACCGAGAAATAGGCAGAAAGAGGACTTTTGGTGCTAGTGGGTACGAAAAGTCAAATAGAAGTGGCAATTCGCTGAGTTTTTTACCATGAGATTTCTGTATGGTTATTTGATACCGTTGATAAAAAAATCCATGGGCAACATGAACTAAAATACAAGCAAAAGAGCCCCAACCAGCTAACATTTATATCTGGCTTCTTCGATAAACCAAATGAAGAAAATCCAAGTGTTACTGCATAGTAATAGTAAAACTGATATGCAAATAAAATAAACCGTATAGGTTGTCCCTTTGTGGATCTGATGGTGGTGGTCTAAGAATTATACAAAATGTTACTATAAGAGTAGATAGGGGTTTATTTGTTTGCTGGCATGATTTATACAATAATTGACAAATAAAGGGATGATCCCAACATTGAACCTCAGTCACGCAGGGACCATTGGCTTAAATAACATGTATACTTTGGGGCATATGTTTTTTCAAGATTTCTTTGTTACTGAGTGAAGCCATGAATTCCAGATGCAGTGGGAGAATTTTATGTTTGTAGATGGCTCTTTCAAGTAGGGGTGCACATACCCTACCCATACCCACCAATCTTACCCTATTCGCCAGTTTTTTAACCGTATCCTATCCTATCCACTATTTGGCGGGTAGGGTGGCGGGTAAGGATTTTCTTAACCGCCAGTAAACGGGTAGGGTGGCGGGTATAGGCCATATCCTACCCACCCTACCTAGGGGTGCACATACCCTACTCATACCCGCCAACCCTACCCTACCCGCCAGTTTTTTAACCGTATCCTACCCTATCCATTATTTGGCGGATAGGGTGGCGGGTAAAGATTTTCTTAACCGCCAGTAAACGGGTAGGATGGCGGGTATAGGCCATATCCTATCCACCCTACCCGTTGTGCAGCCCTACTTTCAAGTATTTTAATTTTGGAATTGGTGTTATTTGGTGTGATGCTGCAGGGAATGTAAGAAAGGTGCGTTCGGACTTTGGGTTGATTCAAGATGCAGTGGGAGCTGAAGCTGTTGCTCTTAGTTTTGCCGTCTCTTGGGCAGAAGAGATGAATCTTCCCAAAGTAGTGTTTGTTAGTGATTGTCTCCAACTGGTGCATTTTGTGAATGGCTGCAACATCTCTGTGGGCTGGAGAAGCCAAGATCTCTTGGAGCAATGTCAGAGTTCTATTTCTAGTTCTGTTTCCTTTAATGTTATGTATATAAAGCGGTTAAATAATCCCTTAGCGGACCGTCTTGCGCGACGGGTTAGAAAAAACAATTTTAAGAGTTTATGGTTTTCTCTTCCAAATTTTCTTGATGGTGTGTTCAGGAAGATAAACCTTAGTGTAATTTGTAACTCTCTTATTTCCTAATAAAGGGTGGTGTTTTTTAGAAAAAACAAAAAGAGTGAAGCCATGAATTCTTTGCAGAAGAGATATGTTGACGAAGGACCAAATCTTGTAACTTTCGGTCTCCGCTGACCCGTCAAGCCTACTGGTGTTTATAAGTTTGATCATTTTCGTCCGATTCAAACTCTGCTTGCATAAAGAAATTTTAAAATTTGCTAACAGAGGCAAAATATTGATCGGATGTGTACAATTGTTTATTACCATTCTGCCGTTTATCTTTTTGAACCCGCAGAAGTTGCCATTTCTATTCACTATCAGCTACTAGTGCATTCTCAGCCCGTGAAAAGCGTGTTTCCTATATAGGCTTAATCACCCCAGAAAATTTTGAACTTAAAATGGGGTGATTTGCGTTACCTCCTGAACCGTTATCCCAGAAAAAAGGGGTAATTTGCGTTACCTCCCCCGGCAAAAATCATAATTTGAATTACCTCCCCTACAGAGATTGAATTAGCAAAACCTCCTCTCGTTACATATTTCATCCAAGGTCAGTTAGTTGAGTCAGCATCTTTGTATAGGTGGACTAAAAAATACACATGAATCTTTAGTTTCCCAGTATACCCTCCATACAAAGCTGATTACAGGCACGCATGTGATATCGGTCGGCTCTTGATCATGTTAGATAATAGATGGTTTAGATGCGTATTACATCCGTCTTCTCTTTCTTTCTGAACAGAAAAATAAATAGTTCTTCCCCAAAGTATCAACAGCAACCATGGATGGGAGATTAGGAGTTTGGTACGGGTTTTACTCTTGGTGCTGATGGAGAAACAATTGAGAATACAAATCAAATCGAAGAACTAAGAAGAATCCCAAAGCTTCTGCCGTTGACCGTTGATCCCGATGGAGGAACTGATAGGGATTGTAACAGAGAAAAGACCTTTTTATTCTTGATTTGAGAGGGGTAGTGGATGATTAACGGTTCAGGTGGGAATTATAGGTTGGGTTTCATTTCAATTTGCAATTTGTAGATGATTCCTCGACTACCTATCGTTCTGAATGGTTAATGAAATTGTTTTCACTGACACCATCTCTCCGCAGTCGCCGCTGGAATGCAACGAAAATTTAATTCTTTCTAAAGAAAATTGAAGCACAAAACAGAGTACAACATCTTCGACATCCAAAATTGCAAACATATCTTCCAAATTAGGACTCCAAATATAATTTCATAAACCTCCATCTCAATCGTTCCTCCGATGTACAGAGAGAGTAAAGCAAAAAGCGAATCCCATCTCTGAATCTCTAATCATTGCTTAAATTTCCTTGTAAGTGAAACCCCAACTCTAAATCTAACAGCTTTAGTCTCAATTGAAATTTGAATCAACTCCTATGAGGCTTTGCTTAATTTCAGATAGCAACATGGGTTGATTTGTCTTGTTTTTTTTATATATAAAAGATTTCGTAACATTGCATTATAAAGCTCTGGGATTGCAGAATTTTTTTCAATTCTGTATTACAAACCCTTAATTTACCTTTAAGTTTTAGTTTAAGGATGAAAACTCCGAATAATTATGATAGATAATGGTTTTCCCACCTAAGGTATTAGCATATTAGGACACTGATTTTGGTTGTAGAATTCCTTTTCATGGAGTGTATTGACTTATAAAATCTATTGCAGATAGAATTGAGGGAGAAACTGAGATGGTGTTGTTGCTGCAAGCCCGATGATTTTTGAGAATCAATATATCTCATGTAGAAGATGAGTGTGTTTTCGGCATCGAAGTACCACGTGTATTTTTTAGTAAACCTATACAAAGATGCTGACTCAGCTAACTGGTCTTGGATGGAATATGTAACGAGATGAGGTTTTGCTAATTCAATCTCTGTAGGGGAGGTAACTCAAATTATGATCTTTGTCGGGGGAGGTATCACAAATTACCCCATAAATAAATCAACCATTTTGTCTCCTAACTCTTTGTTTTTTTTTAGGAATCTAAACCACATAATCATTCATTAAAGAAGAGAAGCCCACACTTCTTTGTATCAAATCTCCATAATCTTTAACCTTTTTTGACATAAACCAAAGGAAACTTCTCATTCAAATTGTTTATCTTTCAAAAGCAAAATCTAATATTTTGGAAACAAGGAGGATGGATGACTTGTCCTAAAAGTAACTCAACAACTCCTTTTCATTGTTATTAATTTTGTAGGGAACATAACCAGTCAAACAAAAACTTGTCTATCATCTGGATCATACAATTTAACTAATACCTTCCTATACACAAATCGCAGCCATTAATTACTCAGATTAGTTCTTGGTTAACACAAGTAGTACTTGTAATAATCCAATCCAAGGAGATTAGCATGTTCATTGTCTAAAACACCCTTCAAGACAACGTAACAACCTGCAACTTTTTGTTCTATTTGTTTGTCACCCCTTGCTAAACCTTTGGCTTTTGGAAACTTGTAGCTGCAACTTTTCTCACTCTTGAATTGTACAAGAGGAATTAAGAAATCAAGAGATCTCCTTTTGTCTCCCCTCTTGAGGAGCTGGTTGTCCAGACTCTTTCTGCTGCAACAAAAAAACCAGTGGTTGGCTATTAATTGCAGATTCTTCAACTGAGGTTGGTTGGTTATGGTAACTTATTAACATAGACTTGTAGAAATATCACTTACCATTGAAAATTTCATATATTTTTAGCTTAAATAACTAATTGTTTCCAGAGTTAGAGAAACAAAATTGGATTCTTCACTGTTCTAAAGAAAAAGATGTGGTTAAGAAATTGATTTCAAGGCAAGGAAAAGATGGGATTTTTATTCTGTCCTACTACAATGAATGAGATTTGGCTTTTGTCTCTGATTTCAGATATTATGTTTTAGAAATACTCATTTCTAAAATGTCTGGGATTCAATCTCAATTTCAGAGTCGAGATAAACTCACAACTTCCATATCTCCTATGTTATCTCCAATAACTCCATTCATCATCATCATCTAGCAGTAAACTCAGTCCAGCAATTGTTTTCATTATTGTTATTGTAGCAGCTTTCTTTATCTCAAGTTTGCTTCATTTACTAGTCAGGTATCTTTCAAAAATTCTTCTTCTTCGTCTATTCGCCAATCAATAGATACACAGACTTTAATAATTCTGGTTCTGGTTATGTACTTCCAAAGACAACTTCAGCAATTTCATCTCCATGATTCAGGTATTGATCAAGTTCTAATTGATGCATTACCGGTTTTCCAATACAAAGAAATAGTGGGTTCAAAAGAAGCTTTTGATTGTGCTGTTTGTTTATGTGAATTCTCCGAAAAAGATAAGCTTAGGTTACTTCCACTGTGTAGTCATGCTTTTCATATAGATTGTATAGACAGATGGTTATTATCAAATTCAACTTGTCCTCTTTGTAGAGGAACACTTTTTGCTCCTGGACTTTCAATTGAAAACCCAATGTTTGTTTTTGATGATTCAAGAGAAGAAAATGAGTCACAACATGTACAAGGTGTTAATGATAATGGGTTTTCATCAAATCGACAAAAACCTGAAGAAATTGAAGGGATTGTTAGAGAAACTACAAATTTAGTTCATGTCAAACTTGGTAAGTTTACAAGTATTAATAATGGAGGAGATAGAGAACAAGAAGGAGAGAGTAGTAACAGTAATAATTTGGACGCAAGAAGATGTTACTCAATGGGTTCATTACAGTACATAGTTGGTAATACAAATCTACAAGTTGCATTAGCTAACGACAAAGATGGTGGTAATGGTGATTTGAATGTTGAGAAAGGGATGGGAATTGAAAGACAAAAAGGGTATTCAATATTCAACAGTGGAGATATCGAAGAAGGGAAGAAATTGAACAATAGAAGCAAAGGCGAGAGCTTTTCAGTTTCTAAAATATGGCTTTGGTCTAAGAAAGATGGTAGTAAACTGTCAAGCTCTTCTCATAATTTTTTACCCTAAATGTGTGAATCCAACAGCAACCACTATTCAATGGTAGGAAAACAAGAAAGTTAGGTATTCATCCAATGTAATCAATCTTGTTTTGTATAATAGTTTTGGTAAATGATGAGTCAGTGTTTATTGATTTGTTTTTTGTTTTGGCGCTAATTGTTTTCTTCTCTAGTGTCTTTGCTGTTTTTGTCTGATTCAACTCGAGTCACCATACTTTCTCTGAAACTGTAAAAAAACAACAAATCCTAGTTCCTCCAACATTCAAAGTAAGCTAAGTATGATAATTTCAGGAGGCGCACAATCTATTTCCTTAAAATTTCAGTCAACAAAATGTATTAATGTCATCACTCACAGGTGCTGTCCACAATTCCGCACAAACCATTAAATTGTTAGCCCTACTTTGACGACCCGTCAACAATCAATCGACTATATCACTATCTTTTTTACTCAAATTATGAAGGACATTTTGGGTCATCCAATAAATTATGTTGAAGAAGAATAAAGAAAGCAAAGACAAATGAAAACCACTTCAGCACTGCTAGGTAGTCTTATTGATGGACTGGACTAGTCCAACAATTGCTTGATGTTTTTTAGGATCGAATGCCCTTGCATTGCTGACTTTTAGAAAAGCGGTAAGATGGCATCCTCCACGCAAATCTAACTTAACAAAAAAGACATTATCTCTGAATATACTACGACACTTACACATATGATTAAACCACGAAAAAGAATTGTTTCGAACAGAAAAAATGTTTGATACATCAGACAATTTATAAAGTGATAAACGAAATGGATATATTATTGGTGGCAACGTCGCAGACGTTTGTAGGAGGTTTGGCTGAAATTTGTGCAGTGCGGTATAAGTGCCCGAGGATTATTCATAGATATCAATGGATCTTTCTTCTTCATCCTCTTTTATGATGTTCATCATTTCCGCAACCTCTTTCATGGTTGGTCTAGTTGATTCTTGGGCAGGATCAATACATTTGAGTGCCACTTGTAGTAAATGAAGCATTCTTTCTTCACTTGAACCTTCTTTAATTAAAATTTTATCGAAAACTTCGGCAGTCCATTCTTCTCTGACAACTGAATTTACCCATCTTGCCAAATCTACTCCGTTGTTTTGTACTTGTTTTCCAGTCAGTAGCTCAAGCAGCAAGACACCGTACCCATAAATATCTACCTCGAATGTACTATCCATGCCATCCCTGCTTTGATTTGCTGACTTGAAACTGCCACCCTGAACAGAAGATGTTGATGAGTAGTCTTGGTGTTCTACTATCATTAAACCGTATTCGCTTATGCATGGATCCATATTCTTGTTAAACACAATGTTGGAGGATTTTAGGTTTCCATGAGGAATTCCATCTGCATAGAGCTTCTCATGCATGAAGGCCAAAGTTTCAGCAATTGTTGCTGCAACACTTAGCCTGCTACCCCAATCAAATCTTCGAACATTTTCGTTTTCTGCAGTTTTAACCAAGACTTCTAAGTAACAGAAAAACAAGCATAATCTATAGATCAAGCAGTTTTCAACGCTAACAAAATGCACGAGTAAAAACACAATATACAGTGAGGTGGGGAATGAAGTAAGTCACCGTGAAGAAGCTTGAAAAGACTTCCATTTTGTTGATAATTGTAGACGACAAGCTTCTCTTGTTTGGAGCAGTAAAATGCAACAAGATCCATCACATTTGGATGCTTGGCTTGATCTATCCTTTGCATCCTACTTTTGAATTCCTCACTTGAGATGCTCCAATCTTTTATCCTTTTCACAGCCAAAGTCATACCATCCTCG
This sequence comes from Papaver somniferum, assembly GCF_003573695.1. Taxonomy (NCBI): domain Eukaryota; kingdom Viridiplantae; phylum Streptophyta; class Magnoliopsida; order Ranunculales; family Papaveraceae; genus Papaver; species Papaver somniferum. The sequence goes on from NC_039362.1 coordinate 118,490,634, forward strand.
AATATAACCTTGTACAGACTACCATGTCTTCCTCTTCCAAGCAACTCAGCCGGCGCCTTGAGTAAATCGTCGAATTTCAGACCTTTCACTATTGGACTCGTAAGAACAACTAGAGACGACGAGACCATCCCAGTTTCAGAGGTGATCGAATACTCTGACCGGATAACATCAGATTTATAGTCGCTGGAAGTTACTTTACTTTGGTTTTTGCTACTACTATCTATACCTGATTCCATCTTAGCAACATCGTGAATTTTTTCATTTTTCGGTTTTTTGTTGCTTACTAATTTAAACACAATGAAGATGAGAATAACAAGACCAAGAATCATATAGCCTGAATACGTAAGAACTTTCTCAACTGTGATTTTTGATTTGTTTTTGGATGGTGGGCATTTGTTTGGTAATGGAGATCCACATAAACCTGGATTGCCCATGACACTGTCTAATGAAAAACGGCCTTTAAGATCTGGTATTGGTCCAGTGAGATTGTTGAACGAAACATTAAACTCCTGAAGATTCATAAAATCAAACTGGGGTATCTCTCCAGTTAGCGAATTGTTTTGAGCAAGAAATGAAATTAAACCAGATATTCTCGAGAAATCTGGTAGAACACCAGAGACATTATTATGAGAGATATCGAACCTCTTTAGATTGTTCAAGCTAGAGAGAGAACCGGGAAGGTTACCTGAGAGCTTGTTACCACTCAAAAAAATGTGTGTCAATTGTGTACAGCTTTCCATCCCTTGTGGTATATCTCCAGTGATGATATTGTTGTTGAGGCTCAGAACTGTAAGTGACTCAGCGGCGCACAGAGAGTCCGCATCAAGAGTTCCAGAAAGTAACATGTTATCTAGAAGGATTTTCTTCACAGCAGTTAATTTGGAATTACATTTCACACCTGTCCAGTTGGTGCATGGATCAGTATTCATATCCCAGCCAAGATTGGGATTGCCACTGCCCCCAGAAAGTTGATTATAGAACTTGATCAATGCAAGTTTAACATCATCTTCTTCTGACTGTATCATTTGGAAAACAAGAAGCAGAGAGAAAACAAACACCCATAGAGACATCCGCGCCATTGGGATCGAGAACAGGAGCTGGTATTCGTGCAAATAGGTATGAACTAATGGTTGGAAGATTTAGAGAAGATAAAAGGTAATGTTTGAGTAGCTGGAATGTTCAAGAAGGAGAAGCATACAAAGTTGAGATGACATTTAAAATCAAGTGCGAGTGCCATTTGGCTGAGGTTGCTATGATGTTTTGTATGTTTATGGCACTGTCAATGGTAAGACTTGCGAAAAATGTTAAAGCACTTAGAACCAAACTAGCATTTAAATATTAGGTGCCGGCCGTTAGAAACAGTTGTTTATGACTGCTTCCCTTTCGATTCGTCGAAGAATCCCTATCTCATAGTATATTATTGTATTGCAAGTACTGTTCATATAGAAGATTATTAAGGTCACCAAAAACTTGGACCACCAAAATCAAGAGTGTTGGATTGTATAGCATTTTGAGAAAACAGAATTCTCTAATTAGCATATTTTTCCTTCCCTTGTCTTTTACTGTGTTGCAGGCAAATCTTTAGATGCCTCGAGCTCTCATTAAGCAAGTCTAGAGTAATCCTTGTTTTCCAACGAGCCGTGGTGACGTCTCCTGGTATATGAATTTAAAAACCATAAAATGTCAGCTTGCAATGACTCGACCAATGCCGCTGTGATGTGCCTGTCAGTCCTGATCTACCAATATCTGTCTTGTCCATATTCCTAGCCTTTTTTTTTGGGCCAATTACAAAATGGTCCTACTTTTTATAATTCGTTTACAAAAAGGTCACACTTTTATAGTTGGTTTACAAATTGATCATGTTCCGTCCGACATAACAGTTATGGAAAAAAATGGTGTTACTTATCTCCAAAATACCCTCCTTCTAACTCAAGCTATTATTAACCATAGTTCAATTATCACATGTGGCGGATGATGACGTGTACCAACTCCTACACATGGCGGATGATGACGTGTACCAACTCCTACACATGGCGGATGATGACGTGTACCAACTCCTACACATGGCGGCTGATGGCGTGGCTTGGCTACCAGCTGGAGTTTGCCGCAAGCAAATTAAGCTGCAGGTGGACTAGTGATGTACTTGCTGTTGTTGAAGTTGCGAACTGGCCAGCTGCTCGTTATATTGATGCCGATGTGAACGTTTATAAAGTTATGAAAATGATGTGAACTGGTGGTGGGGGTATGTTCTGGAATGGTGGTAATTGGTATGGATGTGGAGGTGGTATGCTAATGGAGATGCAAACTGGTTTCGGAAAAATAATGGTGGTGGATGGTGGTTTTAGATGGTGGATGACAAACATCTGTTGATGGCAAGATAATGGTGGTGTTGATGTAGGCTGACAGGTGATGATGCAACCTTGCAACTGGCAGTAGTGGTGTTGTTGTGTTGGGGTTTTGCTAGCTGTGGTGTTTTTGCAAGAGTGCAAGAAGTACCCGTGCAGTGGATGATAGATGCAACAAGCTAGCTTCTCTTCAACTTTCCAGCCATACTTCACCCCAAACTCTTGGAATCTCAAGCATAACCACACCGACCATAGTAGCATGCAATTTCAAATCAGACACAAACCCATTTCCCCAAACTTTCACACACACAAACACAAACCATTTTTCCTGTCGTGTGAGTCCAACCTGCAATTCAAATCATAGAGCAACCCATTCTCCAAAACTTTCAAACACACAACTTAAACTTCTATCATTCATCAAAAACAACAGCAGCACCATCACTTTCCTGACTGTATCAACGGCAGCAACTTGAGTATGTACCTTCTCAAGTCAATCAAAACAACATTCATCCCCAAAGTAGCATTCACAAATTCACTGTACACTTCAATACCCATTTCTTCAGTATAAGAAATTAGACTTCTACAATCACCATAGTTCGTATCCAAATATCATAACTGGGTTCTTCATATATTTTCTGAACACACATGACAACATACAATTTACACAATTACTAATACAATTACATGAATCCCCGGTTAGTAAAAATTAGGGTTATAAGAAAAAAAACCAAATTCGAAACAAGGATTTCTGAAAATAATTGAAATTGCACAATAGGGGTTAAAGATTAATAACCTCGTTAACATCTTGACGATCTCTTCTAACAAAATCCTTGTTCCCAGCTATCAATTTAACTCTCAGTTCCTTGTATTCACCTGTCAATTGCTTGTATTCAACAAATGGTACTCCTTGTTTTCAACCTGTATGTCCCAAAATCTCTACTAAGCCCTGAATACTAATAGTTGAGCAGAAACCTCACTTGTTTATTTCACTCGATCACCATTTGTTCCTGATGAAAAACTTAAGAAAAGAAGAAAGAAATAGCCGCAAATAATGAAGAAGGAGATGAGAACCCTAAGTATGTTATAGAACCTGTTTAGTTGTGATTAATCCTGCGCGTTGAAACGACCCTCGAGATGTAATGTAAACACGATTTACGGAGATCGATCTATTAGAGTTAACTTAAGGACAGGTTGATAACTTAACCAATCCATTTAACTCTGACTTTCGGGGGCCCACCGACTTAACCCTGCTACAAACGGAAGTGTGACTAATTTGTTAATCGTTTGTAGCAGTATGACTCTTTGTAAACCGGGTGTTAATAGTGGGACTCTTTTGTACATTTTCCTTTTTTTTTCTTCGCAACTACCATCAACTCTTTGAGTATTTTGCTAGAGAAGATCAATTGGTATATCCATTGACAAAAGTACAAGTTCAACTAGGAAAGTCCTGTAAAAAGTACGTTCAACTATGAACTCCTGGACAACACTATTTGTTGTCCAATTTATACCACCTAGACTACCATTAAGTGCATTTATAATAACAGCTTTTTTCCCTGCTTCTTTGATTGCTTCAGGTGCAGCCAATATGGGAGGAAGCTTGAGAACCATCAGACCACTTGAATCATTCAGGTGTTTGGCCACAGGATTTTCACCCCATTCGTTTCCGGGGCTAACCAGTTGTTCATTCAAAATATTGGAACCAATGGATATCTGATTCATTTTCATACAATATTAAAGACTTTCAGTTTTTGTCTTCAATTTTTTTTTTTTTTTTTTTTTTGCAGTGACAAATAACCCATTCTAATGAACTTGTGCGCCATCTACACTTAGAGAACCTTGAGTTTCACAGCTATAGAGGGAATTCAAAGGAAAATCTAATTACACAAGAAAGTAACACAAATTCAAGTGACCCAAGTATGAATATGTTCACTCAAGTCAGTTTTGATCTATGCCCTGTTTTGTTCTTCATTTTCCTTTATCCTACACATGCAAATCCACAGTGTGTTCCTACTAATGTTACAATTAAAGAATGTCATCGTTATACAAATAAAAGATAAATAGATTAGTAAAAAGCTTGAAAACTTGAAATCAAGATTTCAAATATGGTAATGGCGCCACCATAATCCTTACAGGTCTGCCTTTCCTGCAACATCATCATCACTCGAGTCCATACTGTTTTCGTCGTCACTGATGTCCTCGTCGCTACTCTCTTCAGCAGTATTATTCGAAATGTTTTCCCTTTTTGCATAACGTTCACAGTACTCTGTTGCAAGGATAGTTCAAGAAAAAAGTTTCATCCGGGAAACCAACTGAATATTAATGAGAAATCAAAAGAGCAAAAGAAGATTAAACCTTTAACTTTTTGATCATATTGCTGCTTGTCCTTCATCATTAAAGATGCTGCGTCGCCATTTAATGGGTCAGATGGATTAGGATAAAGCAAGAGTTGTGGGAGGAAACTTTCAAAAACATTTAGAAGATCTGCAGCACACAGTAGCCAACTAGCAACAATAAACACCGAGTCGACATAAACGGAAACCATTATCAACCATCAAAAAGATCACATTAATTGACCATAAAAGTGTCGACCGTGTAAAGGTCTTACCAAACATTGGACTCCAAGATTGATTGATAACATCTAAGCAAACAGAACCAGACCTGCGATAAGAGGAAAAAAAAAACAAAGTATATTCAGTAAAGTTAAGTTTGTTGAGTAAGTTAATTAAGATTGTTTGGAATTTAAGGAGTAAGTATGCGCACAATTCGTCAACATTGGGGTGAAATATTTTGTTCAAGAATCCAATAGAAGGAGACTTGTATGGATAAGCATCTGGCAACTCAACACGAATTTTCCATACTCCACCTTCATAAAGACCTGCAATGACCAAAGCCAGAATATGGTATCAAGCATTTGAAAATCCTCCGTAAAATTTTAAACTTTGAATTCAACCATCGCAAAAACCTAGCATCGGCTTCAAATTTTACAGAAGAAGCATTGCAGGGAAAGCAGAAAGCATACTTTCTTTCGGACCATGGAACTCCACATTGAATTCACTAAGCCCATCGTTGATTGTCTCCACAGCATAGTCACTCATCATCCTAAATAATAGATACAATAGATTAGAAGTGCTAAAATGAATAGAATGTTACGTTACCCAAAGATTATTGGGAAAACTTCATCAAGAAACATTTAATCATTTTCAGAGAACAGAAATGGGGATAATGATAACTTACAACTTCATGACATCCATATCCCTCCTCTTACTTGGAGATGACATTTTTCTTGAATTGAATTTATGGTTCAGATCCCAACCTGTTGCAATCACAACTCTGCAAAAGTTAATAGACAATAAATGAACTAAATGAACTAAATGACTAGCAATATAAGGTACACAAGAGTTGTCTTTTTTGAGGAAACAAAGAAGCAGAATGAAGTTCAACTAATATCTTTTCATTCAAGAAGTTAGCAAAAGAGGCATTCCCATAAGAATAAGAACATATACTTTTGTCAGGAACTCTAGTGGAGAATTGAGATAAAATATCAGAATTAGAGCTCACAACAATGTAAAACTCCACATGGTTACTCAAGGATATCTTTCCGCTGAAACTATCTCTCAATTTTAATCTCCATCATTTCTACCAAACCTGAAGATTCCTAGAACTTTTACAAGTATCCCCCACACTCAAAGTTATAGGAGGAGAGGAACTCTTCTGCCACCAATATGATAGCATAGAACATAGTCTTGTAACATTCGGAATACTACACATTTTGGCGACATTACTCAGGATTACAAACTCACACATAAAAGCACCTATTTTTCCAAGTTCCAGTAATTCAGGCTAATGTGTCGGTCGTAGAGCACTTCTACCACAAACAGGTCTATGGATGCATAACATATCACTAACCGGTTTCCATAACTAGTTCAATTCTTGAGTTCAAAATTTTCTCGTTAATCGGTTTCATACATGATAAATTCAAGAAAAGAAGTGATGACTAGATGATCAATTCACACAACCGGCATAGATTCTGTTTTCAGTTGTTAACAACAACATTGTTAGGTTTGCATTAAGTGTATTATTCCCCGAAGTGCTAAAAGGGGTTGATTGTACTAATAGACAAGAATTCTAAAGATAGAAAACTTTTATCACTAGAATGGAAATAAAACACAATTCAAATCATACAGGATCTAAATAATCAAAACCCATGATTAAAAAACCAAAAACAGATCTAATAAATCATTAATAACAATACCAATCTTAACCTACAAATCAAGACGGGAAAAAGAAAGGAATAAAGAGAAACATATACGGACCGAGTTATGTTTGTGAAATTCAAGCACATTCAAAGACTGAGATTTCTTTTGTTTTTGTGAATCGAAGAGAAAGTCGGTTTGATTTGATCGAAAGAGAAAAGGTGTGATTTTGATAAAGATGAATAGAGAGAGAGGATTTTTTTTTTTTTCCTTTTCTATTTATTTTCATTCTTTCTTTCATGGAGTGGAGTGGAGAGGACGTTGTGAAGACATCCAGATTGCACGTGCTAGAAATATAGCTGGGGTGGTGACTTGTCTTTTGCCTAACTCAATCCTTTGCGAATTTCTCTGTTCTCTGTTTCGGTGGAGTACAAATCTGTTCACACTCCTCTAAAGCGTATATTTCACATATTTTTCTGATTGGTTGATTATTTAATTGATGGCTCATTATCCTTCATGTTTAGAATCATGACTCTCGTTACATAACTTCCTAAATTAAATCAAGGATAGAGATTAAAATGTGAAATATACACTCGTTAAGGAGTGTGCACGAATTCACACTCGTTTCGGTGTAAAAGCCAAAGGAAACCTCAGAATGTTTATGGTATTTGATGAAAGGGAGATACGTTTTATGGATAAGATTATAACACGTTATCGTGGTTCCATTTTTAAGGGTTTTATGGGCGTTGGATTGAATTAGGGTTTCAAATTTTATTTAATCCCTTTAAACCGAAGTTTATTTAGCTAACACGCATCCGATGTTTTAAGAAAAACCCATTGAAAAACTCACACATAAGCCAACGTCTCCACCACCAATTTGGTGAGTAGACATCTAAGAGCATCTCCAATAGTGGGTGCTACTATTTTTATGTGGAATTTTTATTTAGATCCTTATTTGTGAGGTTATATACATGTAGCAAAAAGAGTAATGTTTTTTTCATGAATCATCTCCAGTAGTGTGGGGTGTTAGTTTTGGAATTTGTTTTTTGGATAAAGATAAAAATGATTTCCTTTTTTCCTGTTGGTTTAAAAAAAATTAGTTAATAATCATAATTAAAAAAATAGTCAAATAGATGACATGGAGGTCATTCCCAAGGTCTAAATAAGACTTTCTCTAAGACTTTCATATATTTTGACACCCTTCCTATTTTATAAGACCTACTGTTGGAAATGGATTTAATCTAAATGGGGGTCTAAAATCCTATGTGTCAAGAAAAAATAAAACTATCACCCTCTGTTGGAGATGCTCTAAGGGAAATTCCTTTGGCAGTGTACAAACCCAAATTTTTGTTTAGCCAGCCCAATAGGTTTTTCCACTATGGGAAAAGTAGTGTGCGGTTGATCATCAAGCGCCAGGACAAGGAACATCCGCCTGCGTGTGTAGGTTAAACTCCGCATGTGAAGGTCAGACTCGTTGTTTGATACACAACCGCGGGTGTGAGAAGCAAAAACGTCAACGGTCAAATATCCAACGTCCATATTTCCAACGGATATAATTTTCAAAACCTATAAATTCCTTCAACTGAATTCATTTTCGCTTACACCACTACTATCTCTTATTCTAAAATTCATTCGTCTAAAACTCTTCTAAACCAAAATTTTCTTGATATAATATGAGCAACTTCATAAGAAACGCGGTCAATGCTATAAAGCACAAAAGAGATCGAAGACATGAACCGGCACTACAGCCTACCACATATGTAGATTATACTCAAAATCGGGAAGCAGAGTTTGCTTCGCCGAGTGTCGTTGTTGCTCCATCATTAGTCCAAAGTCATGTGTCGGGGCATCAAGAGTGGTCTGAGATTTTTTATAGAATGAGAGGTGGATTTTATGACTTAAAGGGTATTTATGATGGTCTACCACATGCAGTCCGAGAAAGGGTTGACAGATATCCCTGGCGTGTGCTTTATAGTGTGAAGCCTAGAAAACACAATAATAAAATTACGACAATATTGGTAGAAAGGTGGTGGCCGACGACGCACACGTTCCATTTTATGGATTTTGAAATTGGTAAGTTTATTTAACTTAACTTAAATTTTATTTTTTAAATAATTATTAAATAATCAAAAGAATTAATCGTAGTTGATATTGTTCTTGTAATAAGAATTACACCCCTTGATTTGTATTTCATTGTGGGATCCCAATTGGAGTGGGAGATCCTGTACCATACAACCAAAATGAATGGATATCAAATAATAAATGACAGACGCTTTTTCCCTCGTTTCTGGAAGGACATGTACGTGAAGATCATAAAGATTTGAAAGGAGGTGGGATATTATGTTCAACGTTGAAGTTTTTCCTTAACCAAAACAGAAACTCAGCGAATGTAGATGACTATCCTGCACTCGAAAGGGTGTTTATCTTATGGGTACTGGGTTAGACGTTCTTTCCAAACTCAACTACTGTTTCTCATATTGGTTGGCTTGAAGCGTTAGAAGATCTTGACAAAGCACCAGATTATGACTGGGGCTTTGCGATTTTAGCATAAATGTATTGTGGGCTGGATCAAACATCCATTGGTATATCTAACTTCACTGGTTTCTGGGGCATTATAAAGGTAAATATCTAAATTATTATTTTTCAATTTAAATATTTTTATGACAAATGTATTTGCAGTATTGGTGGTATACCTACTTCTGTGTTGGTAAACCAATTCTTAAAGACGATAACCAATCATGGACATGTACCTCTCGACCAGCTGGGCGAAGGACACTCGCATCGACGTATTCTTGATTATTTTCTCCGTAAAGTTGTTTTTTATACTCCAGAATTGGATCTAAGGGTTTGGTACCTGGGAGAAAGACTGATGTACCAGTTACAAGCTATATATGCAATTGCAATTAACCCGCCACCACAGATGCAAACCTCTTCATCATATTTTGATCGGCTGAGAATAATCTCGTGGGAGAGGTATGAACTAAATACAAAGAGGAATATTGATGAAGCGCAGTATGTCACCTGGTACTCGTCGATTGCGAAGCCTGTAATTGGGAGATACAACATGCACATCTATGGGTTTGATTTCCAGGGTTATCACGGCTAGCTCATAATACAAATGTCGTTCCTATTCAGCCGCCTCCAAAAGATCCATGCTTTATAACTTACCCCGCCATGGGTGTAACTTCTTCATCATCTTCGTCAAATATGCCCGAAATGCGTTGGGAGATGCCAAGTATTACTTCAAAAGGTGGTCCAACCACGATCTGTTAGAGCACTGCTCGGTCGAACTCGCAAGCGTTGCTATCTCAAGCTTGTTTGTCAAGTTTAGTTGCCAAAACTATAAATCTTGATTTCTAGTCTATTTATAGCTAAGTCCGGACTAGGATGGTAAGTGTAGTTGAGCTCTTGACTCAACGACGTTCATCATGCGAAGACGAAGAACTACTCAAGGAACTTGTGGAACTTCATCGACAAAAAGGTATGTGGAGACTCGAACTTATCTATCACTCAAAAGTTTATCTATTCTATCTCCTATCTTAAGACAAAAGTCGTATTGGTATATAGACTTCGATTATACACATTCGGTATTTCGAGCCGAGTTTATCTCTCTTATCTATTTCTCGAAATATGTGTTGGTAAGCTTTCGCTTTGGCCAAGTTCATGTTTACTCGTGACGAAAGTCATGTTGATTATTTGAATAACTTGAAAATCGCTTTGATGAAAAATAGTTTGTGAATAACAACTATATAACATCCTTTAAGAAAGTTTCAGTGATTGAAATGAGAGTTTAGAACATGTAACCATCTTTGGATATAAACATAATGTGTTATCACATTTGTGTACAAGTCCAAAACCGGGAACCCAAAGTATTCGTACCCGTACGCGTACTGGAGATTGTTGGAAATCCGGGTAAGTATGCGTACCCGTACGCATACTGGCGGAAAGTTCACGTCCGTGAATTTCTGCTGGAGTTTGAAAGTCAAAACAAACTCAATCTGGTTACTTAAGTACGCGTACCTGTTCGCATACTTAGGTAGGTTACTTTCTAAAATCGGTTTGTTCATGAACTAAAACATTTATATAATAAGGAATGCAATATTTGCAAACCGTGGCTATAATGTTCGTGAATCGATTCGAGTGAATCAAAACCGATTTTGTTTCGATTGTGTCTTGTATAGATCTAAGCAATTGAACAACTCTCTAACTAGTTCATTTGAGTCATTTGAACTAGTTATGGTGAAGATGAATAAGGTTGATATGAAAGTGCTCATATGGATAACCATTGGTTAACTATTGTTGAATCAACTAAGTGCACACATTTAGGTACGGTTACTCAAACCTAAATGAAGTTACATTTCATTTGTGTATAACAAGCTAAGTTCGATCTAACGGTTGAAAGATATTAGCTTGAATCTAATCAGGTTTTCATCTGACGGTGAATATTGAATGCTTTGTTACCAAGGTAACTTAGATTGCAAACACTGATTTGGAGACTATATAAAGGAGAACTCTAGCAACCGGGAAACCTAATCCCCACACCTCCTGTGTGGTACTAGTTGTATAAGCTAGAGTCGATTCTCCTTTAACCTTAGGTTTTCACGAAACCATGTAGGTTAACGACTTAAAAACTTCATTAGGATTGTGAATCCAAACCCAACTATTTTCTCTGTAGTTTTGTGATTTGATCTTGTTGTTTCTATCGTGATTGAGTGCAATCGTAAGATTGGCTTGAGATTTATATCTCCGATAGGCAAGATAGAAAAGTAGTCACAAACACCTTCGTCTCATCGTTTGTGATTCCACAATATCTTGTTTCGCTAGTCGATTAAGATTATTGTGAGGTGATTGATATTTCTAGGCTGTTCTTCAGGAATATAAGTCTGGTATATCAATTGGTTCATGTTCACCTTGATTTATCATAAGACGAAACAAAACCCGTAGGTACTTCTGTGGGAGACAAATTTATCTATTCCTATAGACTTTTCTGTGTGAGACAAATTTGTTTATCAAGTCTTCGACTTTGGGTCGTAGCAACTCTTAGTTGTGGGTGAGATCAGCTAAGGGAATCAAGTGCGTAGTATCCTGCTGGGATCAGAGACGTAAGGAACGCAACTGTACCTTGAATCAGTATGAGATTGATTAGGGTTCAACTATATTCCAGACCGAAGTTAGCTTTGTAGTAGGCTGGTGTCTGTAGCAGCTTAATACAGTGTGATGTTCAAATCTGGACTAGGTCCCGGGGTTTTTCTGCATTTGCGGTTTCCTCGTTAACACAATTCTGGTGTCTGTGTTATTTATTTTCCGCATTATATTTTTTTATATAATTGAAATATCACAGGTTGTGTGTTGTATCGATCAATTGGTAAATCTAACCTTTGGTTGTTAATTGAAATTGATTAATCCTTGATATGGTACCATTCAAGTTATCTCTCTTATATTCAATTGGGCTCGCAAATTATTATTTGTTTGATTGAGGATTGAATTGAGAGATTGAGATATAACTTTTTGATATACTTTTCTTAAGATTGAGTCTAACTGTCTAGTTAATTCTCTTGTAAGTATATTGGAGTTAGTCCATTCAGATTGCTAAGCAAAATATTGGGTGAGGTTGTTAGAACCTCGCTTTTTCACGATCCCCATTGTTTCCCAAGCTGTGGAACGTGATTATCCTTACTACAATGTGGCTGCCAGTAACGAAGAGTTAAAGAGACAACTTAACAATATGTATTGGCTGAATCGTCAAATGGAGGCTATACACTGGGGGTGTGTCGGAAATGGCAGTCGGACACAACGTTTGGATTGAGTCCAACTGTAAATGCTGATTCACAGTCTTCCGATTCTACCAGTAGCAACAGATCATGGCACGGGAGTGATACAGTGGTGGGAGAAACACAAGTATGACACAGTACTTCACCACAAACTATGCATGTATCTTAACCTCAGGTGATTCAGCCAGATCCTAGGCACATTTCATCATCATTCTTGCCCTTCAATCCAAATGATGCTTGCTACACTGTTACACCACCACTACAACAACAACAACAAACATCTTATATGTTTGGAGGACTGAATGTTTTCCAATCGCCTAGTGTTCTTCAACAAGTTTTTCCCCTTATGGAAATTTAGCACATCTGTTGGCGCATGGGGATATCTCAGGCCTCGGAGAATGGCTGACTCCAGGCCCCGAAGATAACGATGAGCGAGTTAACGATGAGGGAGTTAACGATGAGTGACATTAGAGAGATTGTAATTTTTAATTCTGCTACATTTGTAATTCTAGTTTTAATCAATTAAAAGTACGACGGTTTGTTTAAATGAAATTACATATGTTTAAAATTAAGCGTTTTACATTAGCTTCATTGAATTATATTTGTTTAAAATTAAGCGTTTTACATTAGCTTCATTGAAATACATATGTTTAAAAATTAAGCGTTTTACATTAGCTTCACCGATGAGAAGAAATACTCGGTGGAACAACAAATACAAGGAAGAGGTTGAATTGTTCAACACTTTAAGGATTTCAAAACATTTTTTGAAACGAAAATCCATATTTTTCCATCTTCACCATTCAGCCAAAGATCTTGTTACCATCTCAGCATCAGTTTCACCTCTCAATCTATATCGATTGGCTTGCATAGTTAAAGCTACAAACTCACTTACTTCTTTCTTAATTGTATGAAAACGATTTTCTATTTCGCATATAACACGACGACTCGGATTACGAGTGTCACTGCAGAATCCATCGTGAATAACCGCCCAAAAATTCACACATGGATAGTGTGCTAAAGCAAGCTGAGTAAATAAAAAACATAGTTTCTGCAAATAGATTCATCTTCTTCTACAATATACGGAGCTCGACGAACTAACAAGGGCCGAGACATCTTCTTTCGAAAAAATTGTTGAATTGAAGAATTTTTTTTAAGCTCAGGGAAGAAGAGTAAAGAAGGTTAGAGGTGTAGAATGTGCGAATTTGGAGTTGAATGGGGAGTATTTATAGAACTCAAATTCCTAACCGTTGGATGACAAGATTTTTCAGCCGTCCAGATTTAGCCGTTGGCGGTTTCGTGTCACACGCTAGAGGATTCACTTCATACGCTGGCGTGTGAAGGAAAAACTAGCGTTTTGGGGCGACACACCAGCATTTTTGATTCAACCACCCGGTTTTCCATCAAGCGCGCGTGAGATCTACTGGCTCACTCAACAAACCCTCAAATTTGTTGGTTTGCCATCTGTTTTTTCATGTTTGTTGAGTCCATAATGGGACCAAAATGAACAAACTACAAGTTTTTTGAGTCCATAAGAACTGCTCTAACCCGCTCATAGGTGGATTAGACATGATTTATTTTTGAAAATTTACTAAGCATTTGATCGAATACAAGTGTATGTTTAGAAATCCATTGGACATCTGCACTTACTAGGTTAAGGGTAACTTTAGAATTGTGCAAGGTATGAAGGTAAATTTAGTAAATTATACCCAATAGTATATATATTTCGTACTATTCATCTACGGAAATTTTAGGTTTACACGTTGCCAGTAAAGAGGCAGGGAGGATTTAGTTTTTTTTTTTTTTGATGGTTTGGAATAGTGGTCTTGGATTACATCCTTAACACCTTAAGGAGTTATTTATGGCAATTACGGGGATTGAAACCCTACCTCCACAATGAGAGGGAGCATTGGATTTAGTTAAACATGTACATATATTTATCTAAGGATGATTTAGGATTTTATCGAAAACAAGAAGATACCAGAGTTTCTATATCTTTTCAATCAGAAAGATTAGATACAAAAATCCGTGAACCTTATTACTAAGAAGAGTACTTGGACGATCTCAAAAATTAATATCCAAGATCAATCTAGTCGTATCCACATAATCAAATCAGAATTCTGCAAGTATGAAACATGTTATCTATATTTCAATATACGAATTCTACAAGAACGAGTCTCGTAATCGATTGCAATTAATATGGACTTGTATACTATATTTGAATACGTACTACTTGTGTAATCCTATCATAAAGATAAACAATATAATGCGTAAAAGGAAAAACACAAGGCACCAACACTGCAACTGTTGAAAAACCCCGGGATCTCGTCTAGATTTGAACAATGAACTGTATTATGCCGCTACAGACACTAGCCTAATATCAGAATTCAGACTAGAATGTAGTTGAGACAGAATTCACCCTCCAATAAATTCAGCTGCATTTGTGCTCCTTATGTCTCTTGAACCTCGAAAAGCTCTATGAAATTGATTCCCTTAGCTAACGTCATTTACAGACTAAGAGTTTCTTCAGATTAAGTGAAGACTTCTGGTACCTATGTGCCTCTAAAAGATAAGCCTATTTGATTTTCCTTTAGACCAAATAGATCAAGGTTTGGAAATATGTTTGCAATAAAGTAGCAAACCTCAAAAATCTGGAACATTTACACTCAGTTAGCTGAGAAGCATGGATTATTAACCCCCTCTCAAGAACAATCTCGAAGTAATCAATTAAGAATAGTTTTCAGATATCTATCTTGAGGAATCACAAAGTCTGAGACGAAGAGAACTTTGTGATTTTTATCTATCGTGCTCCTGAAAGAGATCACTAAGACCTCGATAAAAGAAAGAGCAAGATAAGGATACACGAACTATCAAGGTAAATATAGTCGGACCTGGCTTCACGTATCCCTAAGTGAAGTCTTTCAGTCGTAAACCTAATTATGTTTTCCGCAGAAAGATAGGTTCATAGAGGACGACTCTTACAATCAACTAGGACAGATAAGTTTCAGGGATTGAATTTCTCAATTGAATGAGTATCTCCATTTATAGATTTTCAAGAATGAGGGTTGCTTAGAATTCAAGCTAAGATAACTTGAGATCAGGCAAATACTTTATCTGTTTAGATGAAACACTTTTTTATTTTATTTATTTTGTACAAATGTATAATAGTTATTTTTATTATTGCTATTTATTGCATTTTATTTTATTTATTTTGTACAAATATATAATAATAATTATTTTTATTATTACTATTTATTGCATAAAGAGTATTACATTAACTAGTTGGAAGCCTAACAAGCTAAGCACCAACAATGTACTACTACATTAATTGAACAGGTTGTCGTGATAGCCTACCAACGAGCCTCATAGGGTAACCTAGCCAAATGAGCCGGGTGGTGGGGGTGGGGGTGGTGGTGCAACCAGCTGAAATAGATTTCGCGGAAAACCATCTAGGGCTGAGATTGTGTCACAAGGGGGTCAAGCTAACTCTACCTTCCATGTTAATTCCTGCAATATTACGCCATTGGGGACTCGAACCTGGGACCTCCTAGAGCGCATGAAACTTTGGGAAACGGGGATGACCAGCTGAGCTAGGTAATTGGGGTATACCTAGATTAAAGTTATCTAGGTATACCTAGCTGAACCTTGGACCTCCTGCAAAAAAAATGTTATCTACTCTATAATAAAAAAAAGTTTATTTAGTTAAATTTAGTGTAATAAATATCCTCGCTGGATTGGGGTGTACCTAGATTAATTAGGGTATACCTAATGAGACAAATTCCGGGTCATTATGAAGTAAAACATAATACCCCTTAACCAATTATTTTTAAAATGACTAATCTACCCTTGCTTAATTTACACTAAAAAAATGATTAGGTTAATTAATTTAGTTAGTTAATTAGATGATTAAAATTCTGAAATTAGGTTTTATTTATATTGAACTCATCGATTATGGGTTATGATTTTTGAGGATTTTTTTTTTTGAGAATTTCTTTGGTAACGGAAATGAAAGCACACAAGCCAACCACTTCTAAAAGGGGGATTGCAAAGCTACTGACTGATTTTATACTCAAAATTAAAGAAGAAATAAACACTTTCGGTTATGAAAGTATGAAAAGTCGGCAGGGTCGACAAATTAGGAAGATAACGACTATTGGTAGCCGACATACTTGTAATAAATATCGATGCCGACTTTATTATTTTTGAGACACATGAGATGTGTTGTAACTGCTTCACTAGTCGGCATCTTATTAATTTCTCAACCTGTCAGCTAATTAGTCGGTATTGAAGTAATATTGGAACAAAACGACCCTGGATTAGCCGGCATGCTGTGCAGTTTACAACCTTGCCGACCTTTAGTTATACCCAACAGAAGGAAAAAAAATCTAGAAAGATGTAATCCACTTTATTCATGCAATATTGGTTACTACATTGATTGAAACATAAAATCTAACTCCTTGTCGTAGGAATCATGGATTCACTTAGCACGTGCATCAAGCCTTTGAACCCCTAGGCGACCCAAGTGGATGAGTTATACTCTCGTGAGGGTTTACATAAAGATCTACGCACAAAACCTACACAAAAACTTCTAAAACCATCAATCTTCGTCGGAGGAATCAGAGTCCAATTCACCCACCATGAACTCCAGGGCATACTCCGGAATTTCGGATACCATGAAGTGATAGCTTTCATCAAATGCGAATGCTTCCTCCTTTTCCTCCAAGTAGCGCGCTTTCACGACTTCGTGCAACAAAAACAGGACACAAACTTACTTTGTTAGTGGTGTTTAATTTGGAAGATCAAACAATATGGATTACGTAAAATAAACCACAAAAATACTTACAAATTGTTTAATGGACAAGTTAAATTGGCTAGCGTTCAAAATCCGATGTTGGATATCTAAATAAGCAAGTATCGCATTTTCGATGATTTGGTGCCTATCATGGATTTGTTAAACACTTATTCCATTCGGATTCCCAAAATCTTGCCTATATTTGTTATATATCTTTGTCCAAAAGGTTTCGACATCTACCCTTATGGAGGACTGGTTTTTAATTTGAGTTTCGGCGTACCATGCTTTGGTGATGGATAAATCTTCACTTGAATCAAATGATGTCATTGTTGTATGTAGAGGTATTTGGAGAGTTGGAAAGAGTAGATGATGATATGAGCTTTGGAGACTATATGTAAATAGGTGTGTGTTGTTTTGTAGAGAGAACTAGTGTATTTATATGATGACACCCAAATCTGGTCGTTGGGGTAGTCAACCAATGCAGTTGTACTTGTAAAATTTTGAATTTTGAACTCGCCGACTAGGTTTTTGTTTCCCCCATATGCCTACCATTTTTAGTCGTAAGGGTCGTAATTTTGTTACCTGACATATTCTGCTGCATATAGTCGGCAATATATTTGTTTATTACAATGACGACTAACATATAGTCGGCTGGGTCATAACATTGTTAAGCTGACGACTATTGGCAATTTAACACACAAAAAAAAGTCATATTCATTGAACATTAGTCGGCGCGTTAGTGATTTAGGAAAATGCCGACTAACACCAGGTCGTCTAGGTCGCAATTTTCTTACCCTGACGACTACTAACTTTTTCACACACAGAGAAGGTCAGTTCCAACTGCCTATTAGTCCACATGGTAGTGGTTTAATCTAATGACGACTAAAGTATAGTCGGCTAGGTCGTAATATTCTTAACGTGACGATCCTGGTAACTGCACCATTTCTGCTATCAGGATCGGAAGTCTGCCAGTTTACAACCTTGCCGGCTCTGGTTTAGTCGACACTGTAACTAAACGAACCATTCATTCAACACCCTGCTGGCTAAATTATTGAAATTTAACATATCTAAACAAACCATTCATTCAACAACCAGAAATCCAACATTTGTCAAAATAAGAAAACATATGTCCCATAAACCTTTAAAAAATATTTTTCCAACCATTAACCTTGACATAATGTCTAACACATAAATAAACAAACAAGAAATTCATTCATTCACGACCACGACCACTACCACCACCACGACCCCGTTTAGCATTTTCGGGACGACCACTACCACTTACACGGTTACGAGGCCTCTTTTTTTCAGCATTAGCTCGCTGGAATATTTCGGTGGCATCTTCATTGTAAACATTCTTAGCATAGTCAATGTGCTTAGTTTGCTCTTCAACCGACAAAGGCTCTCCTTTGTGGTCAGAAAAGGAAGATGATATAAAATATGTTACACTGGCATGGGATCAAGTTTGCACTCCTCTTGATGAGAGGGTGGTCTTAGCGTTAGGAAAACGGAGGATGTTAATAAATCCCTACTAATGAAACTTCCTTGCAAAATTCAAGCTGCAGACACTGAAATGGCTAGATTTTTCTTATCAAAATATAAGGACACGAAAGGAAATTTGATATCTTATTACAAGCAATCCTCAATATGGCCTGGAATTAAATGGGTAATTCAAGATGTGAATGATTATACTAGATGGAGTATAGGGTCTGGTACTAAAATGTCAGTCTGGAATGATGCATGGATTCTTGAATGTGCGATTATTAAAGACTTTCCTGATCATTAATTCATTAATAAAAATCCTAATTTGAAAGTCTGTGATCTCATAGTTCAGAATCAATGGGTATTCCCGGCTACAGTGATGGAATTTTATTTTGTTGATCAACTTACTCCTTGTCATTCTGGTGATGATATTGTTATTTTCTGACCATAGAGGAGATGGTTGTTTTTCTGTCTCTAATGCTATTGAAAAGATCAGAACAAAAATGCCTAAGTTGAAGTGGTATAAGAAGATCTAGAGCTCCTATGTCCTTCCTTCTACATATAGTAATGTCTGGAAAATTACTAGAGGGGTCTGAACTAATGATGAGAATTTGAATAAAAGAGGTTTCAATTTGGCTACCAAATGTTTCATCTGTCACAAAAATCAAGATACTATGGACCATCTCCTATAGCATTGTGACTTTTCTGAAATCATTTGGAACTGGATGGGAGGTATATTTTCTTTTTTGAATCCTTTTTCTTTTGAATGCTTGATAAATCTTTGTAAACACAAAAGTCATGTGATTCGGGAACTTTGGTTGATAGCTAGCTTTAATGTTATGGTAAGTTTGTGGTTGATGAGAGATGAAATATACTAGACTTGACATTGCAAATTTTAAGAGAAGGATTATTCACAAAGTACATGAACGTGAAATAAGGCTTAAAAGAGATATGTGGAATACTAGCTATGATCTTCAAATCTCAAAATTTTTTGATATAGCTTGTAGAAAGGCCAAATGGTCTCTGTTTTAGAAGTTTTCTTTCGACTAACAACTGCTCCTAATATTTTAATTTGTTGTGACGGAGCATCCAGAGGAAATCCAGGTCTTTCTGGATTTGGTTTTGTGATAAGGAATCACATTGGTGAATTCATTTTTGCACTGTCAGATGTGTCTGGGTGTTACAACAAACTTCATTGCTGAAGTTATATTTATTATATGTGGTTTGGCATGGGCAGTAGATCATCATTTCCTCAAAATTGTTCTTCAATCAGATTCTTCTGCAACGATTATGGCCTTCACGAACAATAAGCTTCCCTGGATTGTGTGGTCAAGGTAGATAAAGATTTTTTCCAAACTGAAAGCTCTCTAGTTTAAGCATGCTTACAGAGAAGTAAATTTCTCTACTGATTTTTTTGCGAAAAAAGGTGTTCCTTTTGCTAAAGGTCAGGTGATGCAATTCAATTCTCAACCTAGTAATATGCTTAGGACTAAACACCCTGATGGTATCTATTTTAGGTTTACTTAATGTATCTTAGTTTCTTTTTGTATTTTCTGGATAATGGGCCTTTTGGCTTGTCGTCCTGCAATTTGTGTCATTTTTTGGTGATTAATAAAAGTCTGGGTTTTTTTTTATTTTTTTTTTTTGAGGTCATTCTCTAAAGAACAGCATGAGCGACCTTACTCTAATCACAAGAGAAGGATTTTCTTGGACATTAACAAATGTACTCGCCAGTTACGTATAAAGTAGATTTGTTTCCCAATATTTTTCTCTCTTCTCGCCAGTTACGAACAAAGAAGTTAAAAACAACGATCATACTATTAGAGGCACTAAGATATAAGATTTTCGTGAGAAAAATGATCATCGACAAAGACTATTATCTAGGCCAGTTACGAACAAAGAGGACAATTCATGCGATATGAATCGACATAAGAATTATGTCTTCCCTAGCCATGTACAGACGTAGAGATTAAAGTTAACGAACTTATTCCCAGTAAGTTACGCAATCAAGGAGGAAAGTTGATTCCTCGATAACATCTTACAAAGTCCTTAGTAGTATATTCACAAAGTATAATCGTGGAGGGATCAATACTGCAATTCTCCAATAGTTTACTCCTCATTGGCCAGTAACGAATAAAAATAGTTAAGTGCTTAACCTATGAGAACAAGTGAGATATCCGTTCTAATCATCATAAATATAATAGCAAATAACAAATCTCAGAAAGTGAGCAATATATATATATATATATATATATATATAATCAATAGAGATTAAGTATTACGATTCATCTTCCAAAATTAAATTTAATTAAATAAACTTTAAACATGCAAGATGAAAGTATTTGGAATAGCTAATGTAACACATAAAAACTACTCCAAAAATTAGTGTTCCTCCTTAAACAGTAAGAATAAAAAATCGTACAAGGAGCTAACTAGTAATAATAAAGAAAAACATCTAAAGAAATTGAAAAAAATAATCAGACTTCATTAACCTCTTCATACCTTTGAAGTACCCCGACATAAAAAGTGTCGTTGATATCCTTGAATCTTTTGAAGTGGAAAGGCCATGTTCGTGTGTTAGTACGCCAACCTTGCGATTAACAGTGTGAACAAATTCCATGGTTTTTCTGCATTCTGAGATGAACTTCTTTGATTTTGAATCACGATCTTTTGTTTCTCAAGGATTCTGGCTTGATCGTCAACCAGGTTATTTAATTGCAATTGAAGATTTGCAATTTCAACCTTAGAATTATTACAGGTATTAACAAGTTCCTTTACGGTTTCAACGTAAAACGAGTTTTGTTCATTCATACTTTAGCCACCCTTTTTCTGGAAGATCCACTCATTGGGGTTTCTTCCTTGCCATCCTCTTCATCAAGAACAATTATTTCATGGGGTCTGTTTGATATGCCCATCCTTGCAAGTAGGATAATAGTTGAAGGGATGCAACCAACTATATACCTTTTCATAGTCAAGAGTTAGAAAATATTTAAGAAAACCAATAACTTCTTTAAGAAGGAAGCTGTTGAGGTTCTCTGAAGAGATACGTGAACCAGTCACCAACAAGGGGTTCGTGGACCGTTCAAGCAATATGCAAAATAATTTTACATCCAAGGACCAATCATAATATAAACTTCTTTAGATCATAATTACCAACACTTAAGTTTCTTTCATATATAAAATCAAAATTATGATTAGATGATGATCTAAGAGCATAATTCGTACATTAGCTTGCGAATAGAGCTCCCGTGAATCAGATTCTCGTCTCTTACTTAGGAGTTAGATAGGGAGGGAGAAAACTATTAGAAGCATAATATGAATTGATACCCGGACTAAGTCACTATATTTTGGACTCATAATGTGGTCCCACCAAGTAATAATACTTTGACTCTATTAATGGTGTTCATAAATACACCGTGAAAATGAGATCCAAAGGATTGGAGCAACGATCGACAAACAGATTTCTTTTCAGAGTATTTAAGATGATCGACAAAGTAAGTTTTTGATCCGCGAGCTTTCATTATAGTTGGGAACAATAGCAAACGTACCACGAATAGAAGTGGCATTCAAGGAAACATCAAAAATGCTACCACTCCAGTTCCAAAGAGAAGATTTGGGTGGATGTAATCAACTGTATTTGGCTTATATGGTCAATAAGAAACAAGATTCGCTTCGACTTTGAGCTTACTCCAATTCATGAAGCTGCTGCAAAGTTGAAACTGCTAATTAGTTAATCAGGTAGGCTGGGCAAGGGTCATATATATAATCAAATGTCTGAGTTGTGCATTTTTAGGTTTTTTAGGATCGATGGTAAGGCAGTTAAGGCACTAAAGATCATTGAGGTAAACTGGTCTCCCCCTCTCTATGGATGGTTGAAGGTCAATGTAGATGGGTGTTCTCTTGGTAATACGAGTCTTGCCGTGGAATAGTATTTCGAAATCATAACAATGTAGTTGTTGGGTGTGTAGCGCAATATATTGGAATTGATAACTCGGTTTATGCAGAATTTTGGGGAGCAATTTATGAATTCGGGATTGCTTGCACTAGGAGAATGTCTCACTTATGGTTTGAATGCGACTCGATGCATGTCATTAAGGCACTTTCAGACCCTTCGTTGGTGTCGTGAAAACTAGCAGCTCATTAGGAAAATTGTTTAAGACTTTTATCTTCGATTCAGTTTAGATACTTCCACATTTATAGAGAGGGTATTGCGGTGGCAGATTTGTTGGCGAAATGGAGAGCTTCTACAAGTTCTCAATGGTGGGATGAGTCGCCTTTGTTTATCTTAGGGAAGGACAGGTCAAGTCTATCAACATATAGATTTTGATGATTGTATTTTGTTTCATTCTTTTTCGTTCCCCTTTCTTCTTCTTGTGTGGTTTTGGCCTAGTCTCCCTCATTTTTTTATTGCCTTTATTTTAAAATAGTTTTCCTCGTGATCTTTGCATAATATATATATTATATATGTTATGCAAAGATCACAAATCCTTTCAGCATGCAGTAAGAGAAAACCAAATATAAAACTTGAGAAACCTCGTTCTCAGAAGTGTAAACAGTTCTGACATTTGTGAACTTCTCATATCTCTCAAGCCATTTACCTATTTGATTGCAAAGGAAAACAATTCTTGATGAGACTTTTGCGAACTGCTATTCTTCCTATGAAAACTGTTAGAGCAATGCTTAGTTGAACCCACACGTTTTGTTATCTCAAGCTTATTGTCAATGTTAGATGAACAAAACTATATCTTGATTTCGAGTCTACTAAGTCAAGTCTCGGACTAGGTATAGAAATTGGTAGTTGAGTATCATGCATCACACTCGAAGACTGAAGGTCGACGAAGATATTTGAAGAACTTCATCAACAAGGTATGTGAAGACTAAACCATCCTATTTCCTCACAAGCTTAACCATTTTATCTACATGAGACTATGTCATATGACTTCTGATAGATTAATTGCAAAGAAAAATTTTCGAGTCAAGTTTGTCTTGATAAACGTCTCGAAATATGATTCAAGCATTGGATGTTCAAAGGTCCCTAACAAGATTAGGTCGAAACAACTTATTGTTCAAGAGTTAATTTTGTGGATCATTTTAAAATTTCTCAAGCAATGATTTTATCATTTGAGAAGGTTTCAAACATCGAAGAGAGAAGTTCAGAACTTCTGTAATTTAGGTTCAAGGTAGATTGACGAACCATTTTGTAAACCCTAGATATCTGAGTTTCTGGAATACAAGAAGGTTGGCGAACCAGTTCGCAAACCTTAAGTTCCGAATGGGACAATTTACTAACCTGGTTCACGAATCGTGGGGATCTGGTTTTGGTGATATGCTAATGGTTGGCGAACCCGGTTCGCAAACTGTTGCTATCTGAGTTTACGAGCCACAAAACAGTTGGCCAACCCAGTTCACGAACCGATACGCTCGGGATTCATGAACTTCCTTAGGGTTCACAAACCATTTCACCAATGGTCCCAGTAAAATTAGCAGATGCTCAAAGACTTATTTTCTAAATATGTTTAGCATTGCTATGACTCTCATAAACGTTCCAAGGCATCTATGATCACTAAATGTAACACACTGTATTTTTGATTTTGAATTTCGGGACGAAATTCTTTTTAAGGGGTTAATAATGTAAAATCCCGTAATTTTCTTAACATGATTTTCGCGTTTAAAACCCTATTCACATTACTTATTCGGATTTTAATCTAAAGCTTGATTCGTAAAGAATAAAAATTTAGTTATGAGTGTGCTCATGGTTGCGAAAATAATTAAATAATAATTGTTAATTGATTGCGCTCTTAGTATATCTTCAAAATTAAATCATCTTTCCATTTGATTAATTAATTTATTAGGATTAAATTAATTATGATAACAATATGGGGCGTTGATTAGTAGTTGCATATGATTAATTTTTGACATTTTTCTTAATGGTAGGAAAAAGATTTATTCTTTTTGGCTATCTAATTATAGTATGAAATTTTAGATACATAATAAAATTAAAAATGAAATATTTTGAACTATTTTGGAATTTTAATGACTTGGCATCTCTTATATTAATTAATAGGTAACTAAGAATATATATACATATATAAATGTATTTAAGTTTATAAAGATAAATTATGAAATTTATTGATTAGTGTTAATTGCATGCGTGTCATATATCAAAATGAAAGAAACTTACTTTAATATATAAATGTGATATTATGTTTATGTGTATGAAAGGTATATTTGAATAAAAATAGGAATATCATTAATAGTAATTTAAAGAATTCATTTGTGTTAGGATGTAAGAATTGGCTTACTTAAATGTATATATTAAACAAGATGCTTTATTTTATTTTAGTAAGTTTGAATAAGGAAATAAATTTAAATCAGGAATTAAATCTAAATCAATGGGTTTTATCTGCATGCATGTGGTTGATTTGGTTAAAAATGTTTCCTAATAAGATAAAATAAATATTGACATTATGGGTTTTATCTGTCTATCATTTTTTATAATGAGTAAGTGTTATTTATAACAGAATGAAAACAAAAAGAAAACAAAAAGTTAGTTATCATTTTTATCTATCTCTTTTTCTCTTTCTCTCTGATTTTCCTTCTAAACGACAAAAGAAAATTAAACCCTTTCACCTGTCATTTTCATTAGTTATTCTTCATCTCATGATTTTATATATACAAGAAGATAGAAATAAAAACATCTGATTTATTGGGGGGGAAAATAAAGGAAGAAGAAAAGGTGTTGTATCAAGATTTTTACAACGTTTTTGAGGTAGGGGTTTCTACCTAATATCCAATAAAACCTATTTTAGCATTAAAGTTATGTTGATTTCTTTGGATTTCCATACTAATAATCATCATGTTTGTTTTCAAATTTATTATGTAGTTTTTGTATAATTTGATTTATTTATGAAGTTTTATATATTTATACTAGTGCATAATTATTGACTTTTGATTTATTTATTTTTTTGAAAATGAACTTGATGCGTTATAGTATTAATTTTGGATTGTGATAGTGAATTTAATGTGTTAGATTATTAGTGAATGGAATTGAGTTTAGATTTGCGAGAGTGAGTTTAATTTATTAGTGGCTGGATCTTACTTCGATTAAGTCTTTGGGATTCTAAACATGGTTAGGTGCGTGTAGGATTAAGCGTACTGATTTGAAATGAGTTATAGGAAAATATGTATTTGTTTGCTGCTGAAATGTCAGGCCTTTATGGCATCCCACCACTGGTGGCTATCCTGGGAAGACTGTTCGAGGAACAATAGTGGTTTGTTTACCGGAATAACTCCGACAACAAGATCAAGAATCATTTGAAGAAAGAAAAAGAAGACTAATTTGAAATGAGTTATGGGAAAATATGTATCTGTCTGCTGCTAAAATATCAAGCCTTTATGACAAGAGTGCGATCTCTAATAATGTTCCACCAAATCCAGGGGATTCAGAATTTTCTTCGATGGTTGATCTCATTAATTCAGTAGAAGAAGTTCTGGCGATACCACCTCCAGGTTTAAAATCCCTTGAAGTGTTCACTGATCTTGAGAAACAAATAGAAAATCTTACTCTTGATGTCGACTCATATCTTCAGAAAGAACAAGATTCTCTTGATAGGTTGAACATCATTATGATGAATAATATTCATGTTGGGGTTGATATTGATATGTTAATAAGTGAATGTTATACTCCTTCACCTGGTGATATAAAATAATTTAACAATTCTTCTGTCACTTCTAAGGTATAGATTAATCAGTATCCCTATGAATACTATGTTCACAATAATCATGACGTGATAAATCATAATAATTGTATTTTGTCTGTTCACAAAAAAGATGTGGGACATATTTTCCAAGATGTTATGTTGTTTTCCAAGATGAAAATTTCAAGAATTCTCTTTGTAACAAAAGAATTATCTTGCACAGTGCTTAATGCTTTCTCCAAGCGCTATTATTAAAAAGCCATAAGACAAGACATCAAGGTTGCTCATGTCATACTTCTCCTAGCGGGCGTAATAGTGGATCAATGTCACCATGGGGATTTCTTCTCTGTACATGTAACTGTATTTTTCTCAACCCTTTTGAGTGTAAAAGATGCTAGAAGGAAGTTCTTTCATGGAGTCACTCTGTAACCATTGACACAAATCTTCTCTAAAGACAATTTAACTGATTTTTTTTTTCTGAGAAGAAGATTTTGATCTCTGTATCTTGAGCCTTGTTCGTGGAGATTTTTCTACTCTTAGATTTATTATGTGACAAGTAAAATATTGTGGTTATTAACTGTCATCTTGGCAGATAATAATATCTTCTAAATTTCATCAAACAGTATGTCTACTTGATGGAACCACGATATAATTGTAGGAAGTAAACTTTGGTCAGGAAAGACATTCTTTATATAATAACGGAGTTTTTTAAAGCGTTTTCATTCACCGGAGATCCATATTAATTCTCGCTTCTGGTTGATTCTGGCCCCACCAGTTTTTTTGTTGTTGTAAAGTTATTAAATTTAAAACCAATAAAAAGTTCAAAAAATATTATTATTTCCAATAATAAGATAGATAAATCTTAAAAAATAATTTTGCCTGAAATAGCTAAATCTTAAGAATCTCGAAACATGCCAGAAATATATCAATGGATAGTTAATCATGATAATCAACAAATTAAATCACAACATGCTAATCAACAAATTAAATCACAAATATCCACAATTTCATCGTGATAAATCGAATGATCATCACGTGATAAGAAAATAATGTCAAGTGTCCAGTGTCTGTTTACATTCTTAAAAAATATAATTTTCCTAATTACATCCCCAAACTATCAAACTATCAATTAAATCGGAAAAAAAAAACTCTGAGAAAAACCTGATTAGCCAGATCATGAATCTCTTTCCGCAATTCTTTTTTATAGGTGGTCCTGCATAGTAGTTGGAATTTTTGTTAGTATTTTGGATGAATAATTTAGGACAAAGATTATGATCTAAATGAAGCTAATACAAAACAAACGAGCATACAAAATAAACAAGCAAACAAGAATGGAAAAAAAAACTACGAATCAATAATCAATAGTTGTCCTAATTTGCAAAGATTATTTTCTTAATTTGTTTTTTCTATAATTAAAAAGAAAAAAAGAAGATATGTTTAATGTTTCTTAGTAATAATATTCATTCCAAAAACAACAGTAAGTGTAAGATAAAACAATTTCTTCATATTTTGTGGACAAAAATAAATAAAATATTACTAAAAAAAAAACTTTCCATCGATGTATAAACTTCAATTTTAGATATTTTCAGAAAATGAACCAAAAATAACAATAATGTAGATATTTTCAGAAACTGAATCGATATATGAAACAAAATTAATTGCAGCGTTTTTTATTGCTAATTAAATTTTTTATTTAATTTCATAATTTCTAATTTTGGTAATTATAAAATATATTTAATTTTAAAAGTTCTATACGCAAACAAAAATTAGGGAAAGAAAAATCTTTGTAATTTTTCTTATTAAATATAAGACATAAATTCCAAAAATAATATTCCCAACGTGTATAAAACGCTTGAGAAAAAACCAAGCCTCATTCTTACGGCGTGGGTTCTATAATTTTTTATTTTTTTCTGTTTTGTTTATTTCGCTTATGCATGCTTACGATTGTGGTTGTCGTATTTGTTTTGCAGGATATAATAGAAATGTGAACAGTCGATTGTTGCTCCTCTCCTTTGAAAATTGGTCGGATGATTTTCATTTTTCTTCTAATTCTTTATTCAAATCGAAAATTGTTCTTATTCCGTGATAGAAAAATTGCCAATTGTTTCGTGGTGTAAACTATAATATTTTCTTTTGTTTCTGCAGGGTTGATTGATAAATATCCGAGATTTGCTTCTCTTTTCTCAATGGCTATTCCCAGTGAATTGGTAAGCGATTTCGTTTATTTTTTTGTTATTTGAGAATTTTAATTAAAATCAGTGGTTATTTAGTTTTGGATCCTGAATTTTTGTGATTGGTATGGTACGGAAGCTTCGATTTTGGAAAAGTGAGAAATCCACCGGTTGTGACTTGTGACTGTTGAGCAATATGAAATCTGCTTATGTATGAGCTCCCATGCATAAGATGTGAGGCAGATGCTCGTGCTAATGTTGTTGGCCTTTGTGAAAGGTTAGATCGTATTTATTATGTTTGCGATTTTGTGATTGTTTCAATATGTTTTCTTTATCAGTAATATGTTTATTCATTTTACATTGTTTGAATGGGTTATAATAATGATTTCATCAGATTACGACACAAAAGTGGTCTTGAATATCTCCACTAATTGGTGATTGCTCGAAAATGTTAGTATTGCAAGTGGTGTAGAAAATGTGATATGTCGAACAAGTGTGTGGTAAAAGGACTACACGAGTTGTTTCCAAGAAGATCTCTTAACACTTTCAATGGTCAGGTATGTTTGGAATATTTTTGAGCAATTTAAATATGGAATTTCAGTTTTATTTGTTTAATGATTCAGTTTAGTACTATTTGCTTACTATATTAAGTCTTTTGGCCCTGGAACGAATTCGATTCATAATACTCTGCAAGTAAGCTCTTTTGTGGATTGTCTGATAATAAATTTGATCGACTTCTTTGAATTAGTGTAACAACTCCAATTTTGATTTTTTTTTCGTGTACTTGGTTGTGTCTCTTTTACTTATGCAGGATGTGACTCATGTGAGTTAGATCAAGGATTGGTGACCCATGATGAGTTGCCAAAAGAGATTTTTTAGGCCGAAATCTTAAAAACTTATCTCCTGGATTGAAAATTAAGGTCTAGAGCAGTCTATATCGCTTGACAAAGGTGAAGCAATTAGTTTGTTCTTATACACAATTTTTTTTTACTTGGTATATTGGTTTCATTGGACCTTCGTTTCAGCAGTTATGAATGATTAATTATTTGTCCAGTTAGCCTTCTTTGTTGATTGTTTGATAAGATCAAATTTTGTGATATATAAACAGAAATTTTAGTTTAACACCGTTATCAGTTTAACACATCTTATAATACATTTTCCAGATGTCAGATACGTATATATCCAGGCTATGCTTACAAAGAAATTTTGGAATATAATAAAAATAATCCAAATTAAGATGACATTCCGGCTAGGTGACATTGTACCTATTTGTTGACACCCTTATATATTCAGGCATTTTTAGCATTCACGTTAAAGTTTTTGATATTTCACGCTTGGCATTGACGATCCAAGATTTTATGATGCAAGAGGTTATCTTTTGTTACATGAGGATTCTCTAGCGTCAAGTTATCTACCAATCGAGATCTTCAAGCCAGCAATATATTATTGGATACATTTAATGTACTAAGCATAAATTTCTATTTTCCCCATAATATATAGTTGGACACGGGTGAATTCAAGAACTAGATTTCGGCATGGTCATGCTATGTTTGCCTCCGGGTACATTTTTAAAATGTTGTTTGTTGCCGGTTCGTAAGCTAGAATTTTATGGAAAGGTGTTTCCACAAGGTCATGGTTTTCCCATTAATTTTAATCCCATCACCAGTTTAGCGCCTAACTATTCGATAAATTCACTTATAGTTTTATTTAGTTTTATTTTATGTAGCTGTGAATGATTTTTTTGGTTGTCTTGACTGGATCTCGTGTAATTAATTTCGAATTGCTTAGGAGCTCGAGCAAATGCAAATCTTTAAAGAATTGGTTCTGGATAGGAAGGACATTCGGGCTTAAAAGCTTTTTGTGGATAGAAACATCACCAAGTCATTGTACTTGGTGTTAGTTACCTCCTGGATCTTAATACTGAATGTTCATTCAAGATCTCTTCTTGGTTTTAGGCAATTCACAGTATCTATTTGTGTACTAGATTTATCTCACTTTTTTTTTTGGAGCTAAATTCAATCCAATTTAAACCGATGTTGTGATTAAAGTAAAGAGTATACGAATTTTAGGCTGTCAACTGGAACATGTGATTCATTTCAAGGTATATAGAAATTTAAGCTCTATCTAATTGATCTCCATTCATAAAGATTTATTGTTCGCTCTGATATAAATGGTGTATTTCTTTTTCTCTTTCAAATGCACTTCTCTGAAATATGTAACCCAAAAAGTCGTCCAAAAACAATGAGTTGAAATATAACTTAAAAAGTCGTCCAAAAACAATGAGGATAGACATCGAAATCGGGTGGAAAAAATAAGTGTACATTATTTCAGGTAATTTTCTCAACATATCAAGAATAGGTAAATACTGGAGAAATGTGGAAAAAAAATTAACAAAAATATCAGAGAGATAGACTGCAGAGTAGGGGTGTAAATTCGGGCAGGCCGGACCGCCCGACCCAAAAACTAAGACAGGCCGGGCAGGCCAGGCTTAATATTTGTGAGCCCGTAAACAAATTCAGGCCGGACAGGCCGGACACAAGTAGATAATTTGCTACCCAAAGACCGCCCAAAGCCCGCTTTTTATACGGGCAGGCCAGATCGGGCCGGACAGGCCACTATTTAAATTTTTTTTTTTTTAAGTTTAAATTTTCAAATGAACGGTATTAAATACAATATCCTTTCCTTTCCAACATCGCATATCATAAGTGATAGTATTATTTTATATTTAAATTACACTGACAAATATTTAATTTTAGCCTATAATAAATAATTAATTAGAGTACAATAAACTTTCTAATAAGAAAATATATTACCATTAATGTTTTGAAAAGGTTAATTATAAGTAAAAAAGCAATTATCTTGACATAAAATTGACAATTATAAAATTGTAACTTTTAAGTCTTTTAAGAGGATATTAAATGATTAATGGCACATAGAAGGCTTTCAGGCCGGGCACCAGGCCGGGTATCAGGCCGGGCATCATAATTAATCGCAAAGCCCGAGACCGCCCAATAAATTAATCCAGGCCATGTCGGGTGGTCCATGACGGGCCATAACAGGCTTTGGGCTACTTCGGGTACAGGCGGGCTCGGGCGGATACAGGCAGGCCGAGTATTTTCGGGTATTATTTACACCCCTACTGCAGAGTGGTAAAACAGAGATAAATGGCAGGACACATGTTAACTCATTATTATCCAATGAGCTTCCTTGATCCTCACACGGGATAAAATCCGGTAGACTTTTTTTTCAACGTAGAATTATCCGTGATGAAAACTATCATTAATCGACAGAATTGTTTTGCACACCGCGGGTTTTTGCCGATTTTAGATTCATGAAACATATTATGGGACCCACTTTACTCATTACTATCCCAATAATGGAATCACCGAAAGACACTTATAAAACTCGGTCGCGTCCTTTTTCAATGTAGAATTATATGCTAAAAATATTATTATTATTTTTTTCAAAGTTCTCTCACCAATAATTGTCCGAAAAACATAAAAGTGTGGAATTCGTCGAAAACCTCAAATTGTAGGATTAAGGCTTAAATATTGATTCAGAAATTCATTATCGGAAAAAATAAGAAAAATATTTTACAATGAAATTATAAAATAACCGTCTAAATTATTCCCTATATAATGTAACATTTTCTTAATAACTATTGACTCGATGAAAAATCGCCATAAACGTTGTTTATTATCGTGGCGATTTTTCATGTATATACGGTAAAATATCAGATTTTTTTTTTCTTTAATTTAATTTTAGGTTTTTCCTCTCTGGTATTTGGGAGAGAAAGGAGGAAGAAAGGAGGAAGGAAGGAAAAAAAAATAGAAAGATGATTACAAGTCCATGACATTTTAATATCTATTTATGACATTGGTTTTTTATTAATTGTACTCTTTGAAAATATTGGACAACAAGTCCTTTTATCATTTTGGTATTCTATTATTAATTTATTGATAGATGCTTGAGCTTATGTTTCATGAACGAGAAACAAACCCGTGTATACGGGTGAAAAACTAGTATCTTTAAAAAAAGAAATTGATGGGCTAGTATCTTTAATTGAAATTTGTCTTTTGGGTAGCACATGTGCAGCTCCGTGTACCGTGAAATAAGTTTGTGTGCATCTAGTTCCCGAACTAAGAACTAGTTCACGAATTGATCGGGCTCTCATATAAAAAGGGAAGGATGGTTTCTTGTTTGTATCTTTTCCTCTTCCCTCTCTTTTCTTCTCAACTGTTCGAGAACTAGAGAAAGAAACCGAAGGTTCCGTAACCCTTATAACCATGAAGATTGCTTGACAAAATTTTTGATCTTTTGATATCGTTGGATTCCTTGAGAGTTTTTATCCAACGGGTGATCACTAGTTTTCACTATTTTCATGATTATATGACGCGGGCGAGAGTTTCTCAAGTGGTGTGAAAAATCTAGAAGAAAATTTTGGTGACAGTTTCCCCTTAAATCTCGAATGATTTTTTAGGGATCATGGTTTTTTTAAGGGGACCATGATTTTATTAGGCCACCTTCCCTATAATGATAAGGGGTGTCCTAAAACATTGAAATGACTAACCTACCCTTAACCTAATTTAATTTAAAACCAACCTAATAACCACCTATATATATATATATATATATATAACCACCATCTCCTCCCACCACCACCGCCCACCACCGCCGATTACCACCACCACCACCTCCGATTATCACCACCACCAACCACCGATTACTACCACCACCACCGCCGCCCACCACCGCCGATTACCACCACCACCACCTCTGATTATCACCACCACCAACCACCGATTACCACCACCACCTCCTCCCACCACCACCACCACCGCCTATTTAAGAAATGTAACAACATCAATGCAATCACAATTAAGTTCTGTTACATGATAATTTTATCGAGTATAAAAGATGCCAGCCGCAGCCTGATTCTGCCATGGGACCACTCCGGAGGTATTTTCCAACAAACCCTTCACTTTAATTTGATTTTGATTGCTTCAATCGAATAGAAATCATCAAAATAGGGTTTTAATAGGAGTTACAGAGTCATGTTCGGTTAGGACGATTTTCCAAAAAACCCTAGTTTACTAACCGAACTTCTTGAAAATGAAGAACACGAAGAACAGTTCGGTTCTATTGGATTTAAAACAAGTCACCGAACTCTCTGTTCGGTTGTTTCGCAAAATTTTTTAAAACTACAAAGTAACCGAACTCCACCCTTAGAACCGAAAAAAAAACAAATCCAGTCTAACCGAACTATGTTGTTGTGGCCACTATGTTTAGTTCCAAAATAACCGAACTTAGCCAATAGAGTTCGGTTTTTTCGCAAAAAATTTTAAAACTACAAAGTAACCGAACTTAGCCAATAGACGCTGGAACTTCACATTTTTTTTGTTTGTTAAGTTCGGTAACTTCACAATTTTATCGCAGAAACCGAACTCAAAGTTCGGTTGGTTAGTTGTTAGGTTCAAGTTTGCGAAAGAACCGAACTTTGTAAACTTATATACTCTTATATTACGTAAAGTTCGGTTAGATCAAAAGTGCATGCAGTTTGCGAACCAACCGAACTTTGTACACCAAAGTTCGGTTAGTTGAGAACCAGCCGAACATAATGCTGTAACTCCTAGAAATTCTATTATTAGAGAGTTCGGTAACCTGCGTGTTTGGAACAAGTAACCAAACTACACTTTCAGATGAGTTCGGTTACTTGTTCATCTCACGGGGCAACCGAACTACAACTTCAGATGAGTTCGGTTACTTGTTCTTCATATAAAGTAACCGAACTACAGCTTCAGATGAGTTCGGTTACATGTTCTTCATATAAAGTAACCGAACTGTTCAAAATCCAGTTCAAATCCGGATCATTTTTAAGATTAACAAATATTCTAGGAGAGGATGGAGATGAAGAATCAGATGAGTTTTCATCATTTGAATACTCAAACTTAGTGAATTGGAAAAAAAATCTATTTTCCATGTTTTTCTCCTTCATCTTCCCTAACTCTACTCTCTCAATAATTCTACTCAACTAATAATAAACCCATCTTTTAATTTAATCTCACTAATTGTTTTTAACTAAATCATTCACTAATCATAACCTAAAATTAATTAAGAGGGTAGATTAGGTATTAAATAAATAACTAGATATGGGGTGACCTAGAATTACTTCTAATGTCTTTACCCAAAATAAAACCATGGTCCCCTCAAAAAAACCATGGTCCCCAAAAAATCGTTCTAAATCTATCTTTGCACGACTATGGAATCCAACAAAATTGGACCGCTCGCTGAATTGAGTTGTTGGGTTGGGTGAGTTCTGTTTAGCCTAAACCAGATTGCAAGCCCAGTTTTACCTCAGAGGGCAGGTTATAACTTATATGAGATTTTTTTTGTGAAAACTATAGCGAAACCCATTTTTCAGTTTTTCTTCACCGTGAAACCCACGGGCGGAGAAGTTCACGCGTGCACCCATTTTTGGTGAAAAAATTTCTCCCAAACCCATAGTTTATAAAATTAGGTTTCAGTCTTTTTTTGTTCTTCTTCGATTCCATTTTTTCTTCCTCTCCGCTCTACTTAATGAGTAAAATTATCCATTGGTAAAATCATAGAAATCAAATCAGTGAATATGAATAGAATAATCAGAAGCAAATCATCTTCGCCAAAAAAGAGAAGAAGGTTATCACATATAAGAAAAATGGTTGGGAGGCTACAGATAATGGTTATTGGGTTTCTGTTGCAATTACCAGTTCTTGAGAAATTGAGAAGAATTAAAGCTTGGGTACGATTCCATTCATGGGATTTAGGGCTTGCTAACCGTGGACTTGATTTGAAATCAAACGGTACATTGAGATTCAAATGGGTATGAAAATACACTTTGATAAATTAGATTAAGTTTTTAAAACCAATTATTAGGACTAGAAAAAATAGTTGTTACCAAGCTTACCGGAGATGCCAATTCCTGTCGTCTGTGATTATCCTTTTCTGGTTACAGTATCGCGTACCCTGTTCGTTGGGTGACAAGCCACTGCACCTTTTCATATGTCCTATCTTGTATATTTACGAGATAGGTAAGTAATCTATATATACTATCTTGTGTACATGCACTTCTTGTGTAGTGTTCCAGTATCAAGCACCATACCTGTAAATTGAGTTTTATGTTAAGTTAGGGTAAAACTTCATAATGTTCAGACAACAAATCAGTGGCATTTTTCCACGTCTCACAACATTATATTTCGAGTGTTGTTGGTTTTCTAGTTCTGTGTGATTGGTTGTTTACAGGAGTTGGACATTTGCATCCTTTAAGAGTGTTGTTGGTTGTCTAGTTCTGCGGGATCGGGCACATTTGGGGCCTGCAAGAACCAAAAATTGTTGGGGGATTCTTCATTTCATATAGTCAATCAAAAGCAACAAATACTTCGTTTTTTTTGTTTAAGTTATGTGCATGTTTCACTAGGTGTGTTTTTGTTGATTAAGTTTTTGCTCATTCAGTTGTTTGTTTCACTGTTTTATTCAATCATGGTTGTCACTGGTTAAGCTTTGTTTAACATGAAATGAAGATATAACTTGGTGAATTTGGAAAATGGTTGCATAACATGTAGTGCAGTTATGAAAATGGATGCATAACCTATTATGTATCTATAAAATTTGTTGCATAACTTGTTATACAGTCCAGAAAATGGTTGCATAGCACTTTATGCAGCAACTTTTTTGTCACTATCAAAACCAATAAAAACAAAGACTGCATAACTTGTCATGCACCTACAATAATATATGCATAACATGTTATGCAGTCGCGAAAATGGATGCATAACTTGTTATGCATCCGAAAATATGGCTGCATAATGCATTATGCATCGAGAAAATTGTTGCACAATCTTTTATGCATCGAGAAAATAAATGCATAATGCATTATACATCAATTTTTTTTGTACGCGTTAATACAATGGCTACATAACTTTTTATAGATGCATAACTTTGTTATGCAATGGAGAAAATGGTTGTATAATTCGTTATGCATCTGCAGAATGTATTATGCATCTTTTTTGGTGGCTGCATAATGCTTATGTATCAAATTTTCGAAAATTTTGCCAAAAATGATGATCACCTCCGATTTTTTTTTGTGAAAAAAAATATATTTGATATTCTAGTTTGTGCTCGTTGCGTAGCTCTCTTTAAAAGATTTCTAACGATATAAAATTTGTAAAATTCCAAGGCGTGGTTTTTTAGATATGTTATATCCAAGTTTGCTTTACAATTATACCCCTGAAAAATAGTATGCATAACGAGCTATGTAGTTTCGGATAATTTTGGATGTGACGAAAACTAAAATTGATCGTGGGCCTGACAACAAGAATATTATTTTTTTGCGCCTTAGCCTAATTTTCCCTTTTTTTTTGAAGCACAACTTATATGAGATGTATGGATGGTTTGGGTGAAGACTGGGAACTTGAGGCTGGGTAACGTAGAAAGCTGTTCTCCATTATCAACGAAAGCAACAATCAAACATTTGAATAAATTCCTATTCCTACGAACAGTGGATTTTCCGTCGGCTCTTTATTTATTTTATTTTATACATAATAAAACCCCTCCTAAAAAATTTAAATCCATCGGAGTGACCGGACCACCAGTGAGAGCCTGGTGGAGAATACTTTCCTATCAAACACCCATTAGGCTTGCGTCTAAACACCTGATCTTTTAATATTTGCCCGCCAATTGATGCACTTATTTCCTTCACGCATTACAGCTATCGAACCATGTGTGGATAAAAATTTATAACCAGTTAGAGGGAACTCATCATCCTTGAACGATTGGACCTCCAAGCTAGCTATAAGTGTGAAGGTAACACCGTCCGACCAACTCAATTCCCCGACCTAGTTATCAGAAACACAAATAGTGAGAATATAGTCACGCAATGAGTTGCATAAATTGAGCAGTCGGATATTTCGGCCATTTTTTTTCAGTATCTGGCCCTTTCATTTTCATATCAAAAAGTCCCCACTTAAATTATTAGCTAAGCTAGAGCAGGCCATTTACCTGACCTTTGGTTTCCCATCTTCTGCAACGTGTCACATTTTATTTTTTCTTGAAGCAAGAGATTGTATTAAAATTAAACGGTGATTACATGAGGGTATGTGGTACCCAGTGAGTCATCTATTACAATTTGGTTGATGCAGGATGAGATTATGTGATCCCGAACCAATGTTGACAGGTTTCCTAGCTAGCTTTTGTCTGCAGCAAGGTTGGCAAGTCCGTCTGCGGCTTGATTACCTTCCCTGTAGATGTGTGTGATGTTGAATTGGGGGATTTGGCTCATGATTGACTTGGTTTCAAAGATCATACTCGAGATGTACCAAGGCGGTTCGGTGTCTGAAGTTAGGAGTCGATGTAGGTTTTCCGAGTCCGTTTCAAATTGGACTTTTGGACAACTTCGGTCTTTTGCCGTTCTAGATGCTATGAGCATAGCCCAAGCTTCGGCTATCAAGGCAGTGGTAATTCCCAGCGGTTGTGCTATTGATATCATGGTGTTTGCAAACGTATCCCTGCAAATGAAACCTGCTCCAACTATTCCCGGATGTCCTCTCGCTGCGCCGTCCGTATTGATCTTGATCCAATCTAAATTAGGTTTTTTCCAACCTACCAGGATTGTTGTAGAAGCCCGTGTTTCATTTTCACGGTTGATAGAAGGTGGCATTTCAGGTAACACGGGAGGGAGGTTTGTTTGTTCCCAAGAGAATTCCCGTTGAAGACTGAGTGCCGTGTGTGCTATGTTTCCCGGGTTTGATTGTTTTTGGCGATGAATGAAATCATTCCTAGCTATCCATAAGGACCAGAAAAGGAAGCAAAAGGCGGTGTTGATAGAACAATGTACCTTTGATTGTAAAATTTGAGAGATTGTCGTCTGAGGATTTGGAAAGACTGGGATATTTTGGACGAGATAATTAGGAAGTCCTGCAATGAGAATGTTCCATGCATCCACGACCACTTGACAATGAAGGAGAATATGATCAGCAGTTTCTGGATGGGAATTGCATTGTAGGCATATATTGGTGCTGGTGAGGTGGATATGGTGTAGAATTGAGAGTGTTGGGAGGCCCTCGTTGATTGCTTTCCACAAGAAAAGCTGTATTTTTGGGAGACACGGAAGTGTCCATAAGAAATTCGATGTTGGTAGGGGGTTTTGGTGGGAGTTATTTGATCTGCTAATCAAGCAATTGTATCCAGATGCTGTGGTGTACTTTCCAGACTTCGTAAAAGGCCATATGATTCTATCAGATAGGTCATTTTGGGGGAGATTGATATTCACGATTCGCTGGGTTATGTTGGAGGGGAGGAGGTTTAATTTATTGTGGTTCCAGGTGTGAGTGAAAGGATCGATGAGATCGGTGACCGTCTGTATAGGGTAACAGTATGTCGGATCCAAGGTATTAGTGAACTGCGGTATCCAATTTGCTTGGACATGGGTTGTTAATCTATTTCCAATTGTGTGGAAAAGATATTGTCTAAATGTAGGAATAAGGGATGCTAATTGGCTCCATTGAGAGCTGGTTGAAGAAGGGGTAGCTAGAGTTCCTGTAAATATAGGTTGTTGGTTCAAATATTTTTCGTTATAAAGGGTAGATAACACTGAATCCGGTTTCTCATGGATGTTCCAAATCCGCTTCATAAGTAGAGCCTCGTTATGATCGCTGCTTTTACGTATGCCTATCCCGCCTTCTGACTTGGTCCTAGTAAGCTTATCCCATCCCAGAGGGTGAAGTTTCTTGACGGAGGAATCATGCACCCAGAAAAATCTCTGGTGATACGATCAATTTTCTTGTGCACATGGGTAGGGAGACGTTGCGCTTGCATGATGTGATTGGAAGTACGGGTTAAGGAGGATTTTATGAGAGCTAATCTTCCTGCAGGTGTTAGGCATTTCGTCATCCATCCCTTCGCCTTGCGCGCTAGCCGGTTTAGTAGAGGTTCAAACAGGTGGCGAGAGGCTCTTCCTTGTTTGAACTGGATTCCTAGATAGACAGGGGGTGTTGAAGTTGTGGGCATACCAAAGGCTTGTTGGAGGGCACTTACCTGGGACTGGTCGAGCTTCGGGTGGTGAATAATTGTTGATTTAGAGGTATTAATTTTTTTCCCTGCTGAGGTACTGTACCGTTGGAGAAGGTGGAGGAGTTGATTGGTACCTTCTGTCGAAGCCATGTATGTTATGAGGAGATCGTCTGCATACATAAGATGGAGGATTGGTGGAGCTTTTTGTGAGATACGTAAACCCTTGACAACTTTTTGGATCTCAAGATTCCTAAGGTTTGTTGAAAGTATTTCCGCACAAATGATAAACACATATGAAGAGAGAGGGTCTCCTTGTCTTATTCCTCAGGCTGGAGTAATATATCCATGCGGCGTGCCGTTGATGTTGATAGAATAGGTGACCGTTGATATACATAACATGATGTATTCTACAAAAAATATCGGGAAGCCTAATTTGGTAAAGGATTTTCTAATGAAGCCCCAATCTAGGCTATCGTAGGCTTTTTGAATATCCAGCTTAAGTGCTATTTTGGGATCTTTGGTGTTGGTTGAGGTTCTAATGTGATGAAATAGCTCCCCGACGATTGCTATGTTATCTTGGATAGATCTTTGAGGTACAAAAGCGCTTTGGCAGGGACTTATTAGGAATGGAAGTAAGGGATGTAAGCGATTGACCAGTATTTTTGAGATGATTTTATAGGTAACATTGCAAAGTCCGATAGGCCTAAACTGTGAAGGTTTAGATGGTTTGTCCACTTTAGGGATTAATGTTAGGTTTGTGTGGTTCATAAGTGGGTGGATATTGAGGGAGTTGAAAAACCTACGTACCAATTCTATCAACTGTGAGTGAGTCGTTTCCCATAAAACTTTGAAGAACTTACTAGTGTATCCATCGGGACCTGGAGCACGTTCAGAACCAATGGAGAATAGAGCTCTTTTAATCTCTTCAGGAGTTGCTTCTTCCGTCAGCGATGCGCATTGACGGGGCGTTAATCTTGGGGTTATTTCATTGAACAAGCTTTCATCTATCACTGTACTTGGTGCCGTATATTGGTTTGTAAAATGATCGATTATTAGTCCGACAATGGCGTCTTTGTCAGTAATCCAGTTGTTTTGTTGATCTTGAAGTTGTTGAATGTTATTGCGACTACGGTGGATGTTTCTTTAGTATGGAAGAAAGTGGTGTTGCGGTCGCCCGATTGTAGCCATTCGATTCTTGATCTTTGCCGCCAGTAAGTTGCATGACAGTCAAGTAATGTCATGTGCTGAGCTCTGAGTTGTTTTTCATGGAGAAACCAATATGCCAAGTCATTGCCAGTACTGGTAGCGCATTGGTGTTGTGCCAATTTGATCTGAGCTGTAGATTTCTTGATCATAGTGGGGAGGTGGCCGAAAGTTTCCTTGTTCCAATCAGTAAGGGTCTCACTAGTTGAAATGAGCTTGAGCTGCAGATTTACTGTGGGATCTGTATCATTAAGCCTAGTCCATGCTGAATTTACCACTTGTTGCAGTTGTGGATGCGTAAGCCATAAGTGCTCGAATTTATAATTCTTACTCCCCTGCCAATCAATTGCCTTAAATTGGAGCAAAATTGGGGCGTGGTCCGAGGCTTTCTTGGAACGTGAGTAACTCCTGCATGTGGTTTAGACGTTCGCCGATGCTGAGTTGCCATAGCTCTATCGAGACGTTCCAAAATGTTATCTTGTCCTTGTTGATTGTTTGTACATGTGAATGGATCGCCTCGAAATCCCAAATTCATGAGTCCCATTTGATCAATTACGCTAAGAAACGGCTGAGTCTGGGCATATGTTATCTGTCTGCCCCCTTTCTTCTGATTGATCCATTACTTCATTGAAGTCGCAATACCCGGGGTACGTTGATGTTTGAAAAAATTGATGGGAAGTCGTCCCAAAAATCTTTCCTTGCAGTTGGATGTGGGGGCATAAATGCCTGTGCACATCCATGGTTGTTCCGGCGCCGGCGGAGTAATGAGGGTGTGTATGTAACTTTGGGAATGCAAGATGATTTGTACGTCATAGTTATCTTTCCACATAAAGCATAGTCCTCCTCTTCTTCCAACTTTAGGAATCGAGAAATGGTTATGGAATTGAAGTGATTGTGTAATAAAAGCCATATGGTTATCATTAGCCAAAGTTTCGGAGAGGACAACAAAAATTGGTTTATGGAGTGTGACTAAATCGCGAAGGTGTTGAACTGTTGTTGGTTGGTTGAGTCCCTGGCAGTTCCATGCCAATATACTCATGATGGGAAAAAAGAAAGGACTAAAATAAATTACAGAAAAGATTTAATGGGGTGTTGATAATAGGAACTGATTTAATTAGGTAGATAATTTACTGTCTACCGGCCCAAATTACACAAATTAAGCTTTGCTACAAGCTATAAGACTTGGGAGAATTGATAGCATGGTGATAAGAAATGCTGCTAAATGTGTTGTCGACTGAGGTTAACGTGAACAGTGGGATATAAGTGCCAAATCTTCGTCGGATGGGTCTAAATGATCCTCCAAGCTTTCTCAAAGGCTATCGAACTAAAAAAGGAGGTGAAACTGGCGAAGGCCAAATTGGTGTTGAGATAAAAGATGTTGCTGCAAATTCTAGATAAAGATCTGCAAAAGTGCAAAAAGAAAACTGGCCAAGCCTCAAAATGGCCACTATCCGAGACACTTAAAGTAGAAAAAAGGACAGCGATAGGAAG
This sequence comes from Papaver somniferum, assembly GCF_003573695.1. Lineage (NCBI taxonomy): Eukaryota > Viridiplantae > Streptophyta > Magnoliopsida > Ranunculales > Papaveraceae > Papaver > Papaver somniferum. Next base: position 118,532,819 of record NC_039362.1, read on the forward strand.
GTTCAGAAACAAGAGGTATAATTTAACTAACTTAAACAAAAGCATGCCCTGGCTTCCAATTCGGCACTATAGAATAAACATTTCCCAAGAGATTAATCTCTAGACTAAGAACTTTAACTAGATCGAGGTACACTCATAACTAAAGATTCTAACAACTATATTCTAAATTTCTCTTCTAAATTTCAAGGCACCAGATAAGCCATTCAACAGAACTAACATTATTACCAACCATAATTAGGAAACCAACAGTCAAGGCACTTAACAAAACTGACAATATCATTATTAGAGTTTTTGGGATAAAAACAAGTGCCTTAGAGCGTCCACAGTGGGAGAGTAAACCCAAATATTTGGTCTTTTGAACAGACGTAGTGGAACGTACTATCGATCAAATTTTGATCAACGACTAAAACCCAGAGTATATTTGATATGGGACCAAGACTAAACCCAAATATAATCGAGCGTTGGTATACTTCACGCCCCACCACCAGGCGGACATATAGTGCACGTCCCACATCAGGCGGACGTATATTCCACGCCCCACATCAGGCGTTGGTATAGTCTACGCTCCACATGGGGCGTACGCAAAGTCTACGCCCCATTTTTTTTTTTTATTATTTTGTATGGGGCGGGCATTATACCCCCGCCCCATTCTTTGTTTTCAAAACCATTTTAGTGGGGCGGGCTTTATACCTCCGCCCCACTTCTTTTAGGATCTACCCAATCAGGCGTTGGTATAGTCTACGCCCCACATCAGGCGAACGTATAATGTACGTCTGACCAAATTTAGTCTTTCCATCGTAGCGTCACACACCATACTAAACCCAAAATTTAATCTTTTTTTCCCTCTTTGGTCTTTGGTTATACTCGCACCACTGCGGTTGCTCTTACGCGAGAATGGATACCATGATATAACTAAACAAGCATACACTTCAAAGACTTGGGTTGGGAAATAAAAGATTTGAGAGGTTATGGGTAACAAAAACCAAGCACAGGGCATACATTTGGAAGGGAATAACGGCTCGTAATTTTTTTTTTTTTTTTAGGCAAAACAGGGATAGAAAGATCTTACACTAGAGCCCCAAAATCGACAAGCAATCAGGGCGCAGGAGAACCAAATCGATGAAAAATCATCATAAAACCGGATCAAGAACAAGATGATAGATGGTTACCTGACCTGAAAATAATGAAAGGGGTCGATTCCTAGATGCAGGAACATCGAGAATTGATGTGAAATAGACGAAAAAGATTGCCGGCGAAGTCCCTTGAAAAAGAAAATTTTGCCTCCTAACAACACATAATAGCAGCATTAAAACGATAGTACCATGGAGTCGAGACAGAACCAGTGAGATCTAGTGTAGCAAATCATTAATTTTGTGTATTCAGGACGGCAAACTTTCGTTTAGCCGATTAAAGGGTTGAGATTCATGGTTAATTTTTAGGGTTTCGAAGGTTTTACAGGAAACCGGTTTTTTTAGTGGGAAAGCAGACCACTAATGTAAAAGGTAACAATTTAGATATGGGCCTCTGCAACATGTCACATATACATGTTTATCATATTTATTTCATAATAATGAGGAAATTTCATTTAGTGGTTGCATACATCCGATTTGCTCAACGAATTATATCTTCTATCCACAATGCTCATTTCATTCAATATAATCAAGATCCATATATATATATAATGTTGGAAAACGATTAATAAAAAAATAATTTTTTAAAGTTTTAATAAAAAATTATAATTTATTATTTTATTTTGTGAATGAAACTTTTTAGTCCCACATCGTGGAGTTTCCAATTTTTAGTAGTTTTAAGAAACTATATAAAGCTTTTAGTCCCACATCGGGGAGTTTTTCTTCTTAAGTTGTATTTGTCAATTATATAAAGAAATTCACTACTTTTGTAAAATCTATGGGAAAGGGGTTGCTCTATATTTTAGAGGGACCCCTAAGGGAAAATATTTTATAGCGGTTTTTAAGCATTCGCGATTTTCCTTAACGGTTTTTTCGGAGTTGCCAAGCTCAAGTTGAGCATCTACTACATATGCTAGTAGTAGGTGTATTAGGGTGTTTTAGCATTCGCGATTTTCCTTAACGGTTTTTTCGGAGTTGCCAAGCTCAAGTTGAGCATCTACTACATATGCTAGTAGTAGGTGTATTAGGGTGTTTTATCCTGGAGATATCCGTCCTGTGAGGGCTATAGCATCACTCTTGAGTGTAGCCGGGCGCTAATGTCTTAAGGATACGGGGAGCTTGTTCGTTTCGTCAAAGCAATCACTTCCATTATAAAGGAGCTAAGTATCAATAACTTTTGCTTATTTGATTTTTCTTTGTTTTTGATTATTGCACCCAACAATCTTAAGACATTAGCATTTGTAATAATCGAAAACGATTGATTGGTTTGTGAATCATGGATGTTAATTGTGGAGTGAAAAAACAAAAACGAATTTCTGGTCAGCTGTAGAGTTTCAATTTTATCTTTTAATCTAGAAGGAATTTCGATGAACCCTTTTGACACAACGTAGTAGACATCCTGATAGTTACCCGCGTAAAATTTCAGAATTTTTGGAGTTGTAAAAGTATTTTTTTGATATTTTACAAAACAGAAAAACGTTTCTGAAAAATTCTGACGAGCAGAAAATTGTTGTTAACTAAATTAATTTTTGTGGGGTAACCATGAGTTTTTTGAAACGCTGATTCAAACGAAGTTTGTATATATAGATGTTATCTTCAAAACTCATATTTTACTTTCTGATTTGGAATTGTGATTTGTGAATAAAGGTGTCATCTCCGAGGGACATGGCTAATAGCCGCATGTGGTTGGAAACAAATCTTCCAAAGATGGCAAAGGTGAGAACATCGAACGCAACTCTAAGCATGGTCTTCATGATAAAGGTATATTTCGTAAACCTGAATCCGGAATTACTTTAGTTAAGGGTGAGTGTTATGTTTGTAAAATTTCTGGCCACGCGGCAGTAAATTGTAGACAACATAAAAACCTTAATAAGTAGAAAGTTAATGCTAATTTAGTTGAAACAAACTAGAACGAGTTTGGTGGCATGATGTCGGAAGTTATTTTAATAACCAATGTGAGAGACCAGTAGGTGGACTCTGGAGCCACCAAGAATGTTTGTTGAAACAGAGACCTGTTCACCTCCTATCATAGGATAGGGGATGTCGAGAAACTCTTATTGAGTAACTCATATGCAATAGAGGTTGCATAAAAGGAAAAGGTCGAGCAGAAGCTCATATCTGTAATATTCTCACATTGAATGAAGTTTTCATGTTCCGAGCATATGCGAAAATCTTGTATCTTGTTCTGTTGTAGATGGAAAAATATTTAAGATCTTAATTGAATCTGGAAAACTTGTTGTAACTAGGCAGTGATTTTTTAAGCAAGAGTTATAGGACTTTGGGTCTATATAAGCTTAACGGAAAAACTGATGATGTGAACGTAGTTGATTCTTGTGATATCTTTGTGTGATTGATTGTTTTACGTGGTAGACTTGGAACCGTAAACTTATAAGTCAATGCTTAACTGGCTAGCATAGGCTTCGTACCCAAATTTAGTTTGGATTTTGAACACAAAAGTGAAATCTGTGAAGAATCAAAATATGCTATAAAATCTTTTAGCACAAATGTTCAGAGTAATTCTAAGCCTTTAGAATTAATTCAGTTAGGCCTAGTTGACATGAGTTCAACCCAAAACCACTGTGGTAAAAGATGGTTATAACTTCCGTAGATGATTGTACGAGGTACTATCTTGTATACTTGCTTAGGATAAGGATGACGCCTTAGAAGCCTTAAGATGTATAAACTTGAAGTTGGAAACCAATTAGAAGCCTTGAACATAACAACCGTATCCTTAAGGAGATGATAATTTCCATGTTGATTAGTTCAGGATTACCTGCGGCCTTGTGGGGGGAGGCAGTCCTCTTAACTAGTATATCCTGAATAAAGTACCCTTTTAAGAATCAGATGAAACTCCATATGGTTTATGGAACGGTAGATGACCTTCTTATGAATGTGTCAAAGTGTGGGGGCGTTTGACTAAGATTGTAATTCCTCTTCCTAAAAGAACTAGATTGAAACCAAAAATGTTGATTGTGTTTTCGTATAGGGTATATTGAGTATACTTCTACAAATAGATTTTTGGTTGTGTGTTCTGATTTTTTCTGACATTGGTGTGAATATTATTACGGAATCTAGGGATGCTGAGTTCTTTGAACATGTTTATTCTAAACCTGTACCTCATTAGAGATGTGTTGTTGATCCCCTAGATTTTTTCAAATAGTCAGAACTTATTTTAAAGGAAGATGAAGTTGATGTTGAGCCTAAGAGAAGTAAAATAATTAGACTTGAGACTTCTTATGAAACCGACTTCATAACATGCCTAGCTTAGTCTGAGCCACAGACTTGTAAAGAAGCCTTAATATCTACTGAAACCCCATTCTGGTAAGAAGCTTCATTTAGTGAAATGGACTCAGTCCGTTGGAACCAGACTTGGGAGCTTCTAGTTTACCTCCAGGTTGTAAGACCATGGGATGTAAATGAGTCTTTAAGAGGAAACGATAGGTAGATGAAACTGTGGAAAAATATTAAGCTAAGTTGGTAGCTAAAGGCTATAAACTAAAAGAAGGTGTAGATTTCCTTGATTCTAATTCAATTGTGACGGAAATTACTTCCGTTGAGATACTAATTGTTATTGCTGCCATAAAGAACGTAGAGATACATCAGATGGATGTTAAGACAGCTTTTTCTAAAACCGTGAATTAGGTAAAGAAATTTACATAGATCAACCTGAAGACTTTGTAGTGAAAGGTTGTGAATACAAAGTTTGTAATTTGAAAAATCTTTGTATGGTTTTCAAATAAGCACGTAAACAGTGACATGGAAAATTTAATCATGTGATAATGGATAGTGGATTTAAATTAATGAATCTGACAAGTATGTCTACAAGTAACTTGTTAAGGATGTCTGTGTAATTGTATGCTTGTATGTTGATGATATGCTTGATACAAACATAGATGTGATCAATTCCACTAAAAACATGCACTGAATGAGAACATTGACTTGAAAGACTTGGGCCCTTTTGATGTAATATTAGGGATGAGGATTAGAAGATAATCAAACATTTATAAGTCTTAGTCGTTCTCATTATGTTGAGTTGTGCTTAAGAGATACAATCAGTCTGATTGTAAACCTGCTTGTACTTCGTACGATTATTCTTGTAGTCTCAAGAAAAATAAGGGTAGTGGAGTATCTTAACTTGAATACTCAAAAGTTATAGGATGTCTGATGAATTTAATGAACTGTAAGAGTCCAGACATTGCCTATATTGTGAGTAAGTTAAGTGGATATAATTGTAGTCCAGAGCAAGAGAATTCAGATGCACTGAGTAGAGTATTATGGTACCTAAAATACTCTTTTGATTTATGAAAGGTATCTTGTTGTCCTTGGGACTTTATGATGCAAACTGGATAGTTGACTCAGAGGAGTCTAAGTCTACGAGTGGATATGGTTTCACTCTAACATGTGGGTTTGTTGTTGGAAGATTTCCAAACAAACATATCGCTCAATTCATTATGGAATCTGAGAGTATTGCGTTAGATAAAGCATGAGAGGGGGCCGAGTGCCTAAGATGATTTTTAGAAGACATTCCTCTTTGGCATAGGCCTGTGCCAGCTATATCTATACATTGTGTTAGCCAAGCTATAATAGTTAAAGCTAAGAAATAACTAATCTCAATCGGCGTTATTTCCATTGATTGGATAAAGTCCAAGGAGAATATCGCGCAATCTTTGACGAAAGGTTTGTACAAAGAGATAGTTAAAAATGCATCGAGGGGGTTGGGGCTTAAGCTCATATATTAAACTTGCCATGAAGGATACTCAACCTTGCTGACTGGAGATCCCATGATCAAGGTTTCGAATGAGACAACTAATTTGTGGTGGGTAAAGGTAAACACTATCAGAGATTTTTCATTCTCTGTCCCTTCCCTATGGTGTAGACGTGATAGTGTGACTGCATGTGGAGGATGAATTTTTAATAAGTCTTAATGAGTTCTATAGTTTCAATTTAAGATTGAAGTGGGGTGTAGCAGTAACACTCTTTATGGAAACTCACCTATCTGAATGAGGAAGTGGGTCGCTTCCTGTGAGAATATGAGCTGATTCTCTGGAGCATTCTGAGAAACAGGATACGTCCAGGGCCAAAACGGACAAAACGGCACGAGCTTGGCAGCAATCTTGGAGATATCACCCGTGGTTGTTATCACGAATTACATCAAATGCTAGCAGTTCAAGACATAGTTCACTGTCTCTAGCAAGTAATTCTGGTAATATCTCACTAAGCAAAGGTTCAAGACCTCATGGACACCTCTGCCTAAAATGGTATTTCCTGCGTTTTTTATGTGATTTTCATTTTGATGGTTTTGGTATTACTGGAACTTAGGACCTAAAGGTCACTAAGGGTTCACTAGTTCATGCTTTTTCACTTTGGTGAAAGATACCTATAGTCTCACCATGTGAGAATTAAAGATGAAAGCTCTCAATACTATTATGATTTATGCAATCCATAGTATGACCCTGGGGTCAACACACTTTTGTGTGAGGGAGAGGACGTAGAAATGACTAGTATGATTTCAACACTTGCACGATCAGTCTGTTTGGATCGTGAGGTTGGGATGTTTATTTACCAAGATCTATCTGTGTTTTCATGTTTTATTGAGTTTTCATTCATGTGGGGGATTGTTGGAAAACGATTAATAAAAAAATAATTTTTTAAAGTTTTAATAAAAAATTATATTTTATTGTTTTATTTTGTGAATGAAACTTTTTAGTCCCACATCGTGGAGTTTCCAATTTTTAGTAGTTTTAAGAAACTATATAAAGCTTTTAGTCCCACATCGGGGAGTTTTTCTTCTTAAGTTGTATTTGTCAATTATATAAAGAAATTCACTACTTTTGTAAAATCTATGGGAAAGGGGTTGCTCTATATTTTAGAGGGACCCCTAAGGGAAAATATTTTATAGCGGTTTTTAAGCATTCGCGATTTTCCTTAACGGTTTTTTCGGAGTTGCCAAGCTCAAATTGAGCATCTACTACATATGCTAGTAGTAGGTGTATTAGGGTGTTTTATCCTGGAGATATCCGTCCTGTGAGGGCTATAGCATCACTCTTGAGTGTAGCCGGGCGCTAATGTCTTAAGGACAGCGTGTTGAACACGTGACTCACTCTATTTTTCAAAATTTTGCCTTGTTGCTGTTGCTGAGATACGGGGAGCTTGTTCGTTTCGTCAAAGCAATCACTTCCATTATAAATGAGCTAAGTATCAACAACTTTTGCTTATTTGATTTTTCTTTGTTTTTGATTATTGCACCCAACATATAATTCATTGCAACTTACAATATAATCAAGACCAACTATAATAATTATCAGCAGTTCAAACACATGCAATCACACACACCCATATATATATGGTAATTAACAAACATCATAAAAACAGAAATATATACTACTATTATAGTGCTGCTTTCTTTTAGGCATCGCTAGCTAGCTCATTAAGATGCATGCATGCGCAGACACAACAACCGAATATAGACTATAATTTCATAACCATATTCTATCTGTACAAATTTGAAAGAGCTCGAAGCAAATCGAGTTTCAGCTTCAAATGCAATATGTAGTCAGCAGTTTGAAGGAAAAGCCGATCAGGTTGTAACCCTTTCCCACCTGGAACTAGCTTTTGAAGTCTCTTCACTTTCTTCCCAACCGATCCACCAATAACAACAACTCTTCTCCCCTCCGATTCTCTAATATTACAAGTACTTTTACTTGCTGATGATGGTGAAGACAGTCTCTTCTTAGATACAATCACTCTCATTTGTCTAGCCATATCTCTCTAGCTAGATCTAGAGAGAGAGAGATGAAGATGTTGGTGAAGCTCGCAGCTCGCTGTTAGGATTGGAAAAGAAGAGAAGGTGAGTATGAGTTATATAAATGAAGAGAAGGGAAGAGAATAGGTGAGGTTTATTAAAAGGGTTGATAGATGATGAGACTTTAGAGAGAGCGACAAAAGCCATGTGCTCATAAACCTGCTAAGCAACAGGTGTGTGAGAAAGGGGACTATTTAGGAGGGGCAATATTTTGTATTTTTGTTGGAGTTTTCATTTTTTAACATAGCATGCACACGCACAATATTTTGTCATATTGTTTGGAGAACAGGGCCACAAATCTTCTCTATATAGCTTTCAACTACCTACGCACGTGTCTGACAGCTATATCACATATTCTACTCTTCAATCAATGTGTAATTGTGAGCAGATTAACATTTTCTGTCCACTCGGTAGGTATGCTCAATTTTGTATCATATCTTTTAGCTTAGCCTAAAAATCTTTACGGATAATTCTCTACTCAGCCTAAGTCCATGTTGCATGGGAGATTAGAGATCGATGTGCTCTAGAACGAGTTGGAACATGCATCTCGCGTAGAGATCTAGCTAGCTTCACGCATATACGTACTGTTAGAGAAATGCATGCGGTTTTAGTACCTAGTCTTTATGGCTAGGTGTTGAGGATTATACCTGCTTCGTGCCTCGGATACCGGACACACCGCTCTTGGAAACTCCCTAATCAGAAGTATTGCTTGGTAAATGAAAATAAAAAATCATGCATATGCACCTAAAAAGGGAGTTCAAATCAACCATTTTATAACATTTTAGTTTTGATCGATATAAAATTTGATACGGATGACTTTCCAATTTAGATCATTGGTTACTACCACGGTGTTACCGGCTCTATAACACTTATTTTTCAATTATTCCAGAATTTATATGTTGGGATCGATGGACATCTCCAATCATCCCCATTACGGCATTACCTACTAAAAACCGAGTGACCCAAATTAAGAGGGGCATCTGATCGCGAGCTCTCAACCAACATATTCCAGACAACTTTACAATGCCCATCTTGGATCCACTAAATAATACTAGTATTAGGCATTTCCGCTCTTAGTTTACCTCCGGCTAATTAGGGTAGGAATCATGCAAATCAGACCTAAATGATTTTCCCCAATTTGAAAATATCTTTTGTCTTTTACATACCTGTTTTCACGATGGCCATGCATGGTGCATGATGCAGTGGTCCAAAACCTGCCTGATTCCTGGCATATTGATTAGATGATGTAACAACTATCTAAAGCAACCATCTCAACCATAGAAATATCACGTCTTCAACCGACTAGGAATAGCCTAGTTGGTTAGGAGTCTGGCTTTGATCAGGACTCCAAGGATTCGCACTACGATATTCTTTCCATACGTAGAATTGTTAATGACTGGCTTGCTAGCACGCCTCTACATACATTTTAGTTCAGTTAAAGAAACAATGGATAAACAGATTAGTCATCTCTAGCTACACTCTCTGTAAACGTAAAATCACAAAAGTAAACATCTATGATGATTCAGTATGTGGCCAAAATGTTGCCAACCCTCAAATAATTCATTCGAGGATGGGGTCGGAGTGATCATATATGTCTAGAGGTTGGGACAAGAAAAAGGACCACAGAGGTCAACTGCTACCATGTTTAGCATAAATAAATGCCAAAAGATGTACACCATTATGCATGCTGACTCAACTAAACGCCGAACATCCAAGATGTCTCATTTTGCAACAGCTTTCAAAGGTGTGGAAGTGAGCCGTTTCATGCTTCATTCAGTTCCTACCATGTGGAGCATTTAATGCATAATGTATGTACCATATGAGAGGATTTGAGTGCAAGGGGTCAAAGGTCATCCAAGGGAGAGATCTCATTGACACTTTTTTTTTCTTGTGGATCATTGGTTAAACAGAGTGATGCTACGTTGACAACCAAATATACCGGGTGAAATCTTGTGGATTGATCGTGCGGTAGAGAGGGGGAGCGTTCTCCCCATCAGGATGGTAAAGGCTCATGTGGATTCCGGCACTCTCCCACCTCTTCTCACACGGGTTTAACTGCGGGATTTGCTCCCGGTACACCAAGCATTATTGGGTTAAAAAAATAAAGTAAAAATTAAAATAAAAACTTTTTACCTAAGGTTCATTTCTAATTTCCAGCTTATTTTGACACTTTTTATTTAAATTTAGAGATGATGTGGACTTAAGGTTTAAGGTCATGAAGAAAGTCTAACCTAGACTTTTTCCTTTATCCCCACTTGGTCATGTCATTTTTTATTATGATCTTCATTTTTATATTGGAGATGAAAATGTGGTGGAAAATGTCTTTAATCTTAGGTGTCATGTTATTTTAGAGCATCTCCAATGCTTGGGATCAAGTTCATCCTATGTGGAGGTCTTATTAACACCTTATTTTAGTGCGTCATTACTAAAAAAGACAAAAAAAAAAAACAATTAAAGCTAAAAAATTTCACAAAATTGGTTAAAAAGACCAAAATCAACAATTCCTAGGTGAAATGGACAGTTAGATTTTGATACTGTTTAAATGGACAAAAATGTAAAAATAGGCAAGATGTAACCAGTTTCATCGTGCCCATTTTCAAATATTTTTCTTATTTTTAATTTACACAGTATGTATCCAGTTTCATCCTTGCTATTTTTTAAATTTAAGCTAGGATGAATCTGGTTTCATCCTTACTAATTTTTTTTTTGGCCATTTCACGCAAACTATTTTTTACTCGTCCACTTGAACCGTGATTTAAAAATATTTGGACAAATGACCCATTTTCCGAAAAAATTTCACTTTTTTTTTTTTTTTGATAAATCTCATAAAGTTTCATTTATTCTATTATATAAAGCCAACTCTCCTTGCTACAGTAGCTTGAAGCTACAAATTTGATCTTTCCGATTTTGCCATATTTCATAAAGCATTTGTAAAAATCTAATAAATAAGTTGATGACAAATTAGTAATTTAATTTAATAATCCATAAACTACACTTTATACCGCATTTGGGTCATGTTAACTTGTGTACCCGTATACAAGTTAATACGGACATTATAATCCTATTTATGTATTGGGAATACGAATAACTTAATAAAATGTTAGTCATTTAATTGTCGTTTAATTGTCTCTTTAAACGAGATTAATTTTCTTTTAGTATCCTTTTGTGTTTGTTAATTAACGAGAATTATGGAGTCAAAATCTCATACTTTCTCTTTCTGCCGGTAAGTTTCCTGTTTATTCCGTCTAGGGCTGGCAACGGATAACCGATATCCGATATCCATTTCCGAAATCCGACATCCTATAGGATGTTATCCGACATATCGGATATCGGAATCGGATATTTTCTCTTAACGATAACGATATTGGAATGAGCCTTTCCGTTAGGTTAATATCCGATATCCGATAGTCTAGGGGTGTACTTGTAATTTCCTACCCCTAGATATATGCTGCCGAGTGCCGACAGGGATAACCTAATTAATCTAATCTATCGAAATCGACTTCTCTATTCGATTCTAGACTCAGAGACTCTAGTAGAGGAGGAGCGTTTTTCATCAGAGAAGAAGTGTGATTCGAGATCGAGAAGTTGAGAAGGAAGTGACTCTCATCATCAGAGAAGAAGTATGATGATCAGTCATCATCAGAGACTCTCACAGAAGTAAGTCGATGTTTAATTTTGATGTTCAAAGTTAGGTTTCATTTTTCCCCAAAATCGACTGCATATTTTGATGTTCTTCTAATCTAATCGAAACCCTAAGCCCTAAGGAAGTCATGAATGTTTCTATGTTTTTAATTTTTGAGATTCTGAAAATCAATTTTTTCCAGATAAAATTAGGGTTACTAAAAAATTATCAAGTTTGTATAGGAAATTGGTTTCTGTCTTTCTGAATTCACTAAATCTGGTTTATATGAGAAAAAGGGTCATGGGGTTGCAGTTGGTTTCTTGTTGTTGTTTTTCTATGGTGATTTGTGAAGGAACATCAGAACATGACTAGCAATTAGAAATTAAGGTTTCTTTATCTTTCATTTCTCAAATAGTTGATTCCACTTTTCTTGAGGTTTTTTGATTTGGTGACTTGATTGATTGATTAGAAGGGGGCTTTAAAATGTGGAATAAATATTGGTTTCTTCAATACTAAATTCATTCTTTTTTTCTTGCTTTTGTGATTAGGTTTTGAGTTTCAGCTGCAAATTTCAAGTCTTCTAGGAGTTCACTCATTCTTTAAGTTGGTTGTTGCTGCTACTGCTGTTGTACATTCAAGGTTTGTCACTGTACATGACTTGCTTTACTACTTAACTGATTAGATTTATGATTTATTCAGCAAGTATGTTTTACTAATACTATATTCATGTTGTTGTTCTCAGAATGTCTCATAAGCATCCAACAGAGTTGAAACTTCAGGCACTCAACCAAATTCCGAACAACCAGAACAAGAAGATCAAAGTGTTGAATATTCAACAATTGCTTCAAGTTCAACACCTTCTTCAAGTAAGAGATTAGCAGAAGTAGCGAATGAAAATCATCCACTTGTTGTTGCTTTGTTGAAGAAATTGCGTACAACAAGGTCACCGTCATGGGATGAATTCACTAGGAGAATCATTGTACAACCTGTAAAAGGGAAGACAGATGAGGAAGAAGCTGTACTTATGGGTGAATGTCATCATTGTAAAAGGTTAGTACCTGCTCAGAGTGAACAAGGAACTACCCGCTTGTCTCAACATCTAAAAACCTGCCTTGAGAAGCCTGAAAACAAGACAGGCCATAGGAAGATTAGCACTGCATTTAAAAAAGGAGGTAATAACCAAGTTAAATTACTTAATTGGAAGTATGATCCCATTGTTATGAGAGATTGCCTTGCTAGAATGATTGCTAAGCATGATTACCCTCTCAACATGGTTGAGCATTTCTACTTTAGAGAGTTTGTTAAGGCTTTAAACCCTGCTGCTAAAATGCCATGTAGGAATACAAGTAGAGCAGATGTTATGAGGTGTTATGCTGAAATGAAAGATGAATTGTTACTACAATTAGAGAAATTGACTTCCAAATGTAGTCTTACAACTGATATGTGGACTGCCAAATACACTAAAGATGGTTATTGTTGTGTTACATGTCATTTTATAGATGATGAGTGGAATTTGAAAGCCAAAACCTTAGCTTACATTGTAGTGCCGTCACCACATACAAGAGATGCTCTCTCAGATTTTATCAAAACTTTCACTTTGGAATGGAACATAGATAGGAAATTTTTCGCTTTGACTGCTGATAATGCTCCAGCTAATGGTGTTATGATGAGAAATCTTATCACTTGGCTAGATGGTAAAAATTGTTTGTTGCTTGGAGGAAAAATGTTTCACATGAGGTGTAGCAACCACATACTGCATTTGATTGTATTGTATGGCATGAAAGTAGCTGCTGAGTTTATAAAGGCTATTAGAGATTGTGTTAAATATGTAAAGTCTTCACAAGCTAGGAAAGAAAAGTTTGATATAGCATTGGCACAATGTAGATTGTCTGGAGAAGTTAGTTTAGATGTGGACACAAGGTGGAACTCCACTTTCATGATGCTTAAGAATGCAATTAAACTGCAAGAAGGTTTTGAAAGACTTAGTGAGTTTGATTCTGATTTCGATATTCTACCATCTAAAGAGCAGTGAGATCAAGGAATAGAAATATGTAAATGTTTAGAGGTTTTTAATACTGTTTCAACTCAGTTTGCAGGGATTAAGTATCCAACTGCAAATCTGTATTATAATGGGGTTTATGAAATTAACAAATGCATAAACAGTTGGGAAGATAGTGAGTTTTTTTATATCAAAGAAATGGGGTCGAAAATGAGAGAAAAGTTTAATGGATATTGGAGTGAGAGTAACTTGATTATGAGAATTGGAGTGGTTTTAGATCCTAGGTATAAGGCAAAATGGGTTAGGTACACATATAAAAGAATGTTTGGAGATGCTAAAGCTGCAGAACTTTATGAGAAATTCAAAACAGACTTGTTCAAGGTTTACAATGCATATGAATCTCAAAACAACACTGCAGCTCCTGCTTTCTTTAGAAACTCTGTCGCTTGCATGAATGTAAGAAGCTCAGGTGCATCTAGCACAGATTATGCTAGTTTTGTGTTGGAAAATGATGAAGATGATGTTCAGAAATCTGAGTTAGAGACATACTTAGCAGAACCAATTCTTCCAACTCTAACAGCTCAAGATGAAATGAACTTTGATATATTGGCTTGGTGGAAGATGAATGGTTGTAAGTATCCAACTCTGGCAAAGATAGCAAGAGATGTATTGGCTGTGCCAGTGACTAGTGTGGCGTCAGAGTCCATGTTCAGCGATGGTGGAAGGTTCCTAACAACTCATAGAACTTCACTAAGTCCAGATTTAGTCCAAGCATTGCTATGCTTAAGTGATTGGCTGCCAGACTTCTTTGATGCAGGTAAATCTTCGTTTCTTTTCCTTTACTTAATTCTTTTCCTTATTAAGAACTGTATTAATATTAGATGAGCTACCATATGATTAGAACTGTGACAATATTCTTTGTGAATGCAGATATGGAAGTCGTCGACTGAAGTTGATGCAAAATGAAACCAGCAAAGAAGATCTAGCCTTTTTTAGTGTAGTTTTTTGTTTGTAGTTGCAGACTCTGTTGTTGTTTGTTTTTTCATGTGTGATGTGGCTGAGGTGTTTGTGTGGTTTGTATTTCTGAACAAAAAAGACTGTCAAAAAACTTTGAAGAACAACTTAAATTTTCAGCATTTCTGCATTTGCTTCTGTGACAGGCGTTATCGGATTTTAACGGATAAATATCCGTTATCCGATAGATTAACGTTAACGATATCGGTTTGTATTTTTGATATCCGCCGGATGTTAACGGATATCGGATATCCGATAATTCTTAACCTTAACCTTATCGGATTGTCCAATATCCGGCGGATATTTATCCGTTGACATCCCTAATTCCGTCTTTCTATTTATCTTCTTCTTCACCATTTTAATCACATCGTCAAACCCTAATCTTTCTGTTTAGGAAGCATCTATAATATTTATTAACTCCATTTAACCTATTTTATCTTCAAAATCATGATTTTATATTCACCTTGTCTTGACCTATATAGGAATTCATTTCCTCGAACAAGGGTTTTTAAGTTTTGTTAATCAGTGAATACCCAATTCGCAATTGATCAATTGAAGTCAATCAAAACCAACAGAAACAAATATGATAAATCGACGAACACCCAAGTCTATTGGGCAATTTGGCGATAAAATACTTCATCTTATCAATGATTTTAATTATAATCTGATGAATACCCAAATCTATTTTTATCTTGATTCCGTTTTCCTTCTTTATTTATTTTGGATGTCATTCATCATAAAATTCGTTTTCTGATGTGTTGTTTAATATATAATGTTTTAAGAACTCTCATGTTCCAAGATTTGGGTATTATCTGCATATGGAAGAAAGAATATGCGTGAGGAAGAAGAAGAAGTTAGACAGATGAAATAGAGAGAAAACTGTGACTGTTTATTTTATTACGAGGGTAATTATGAAAATATGTCTCTCATAGCCATATTTAATTTCTGGGTTATTTTGTTTTTGGTATTCAAGTTTTGCCCGACTTTTGAGTTTGGTCTAACATTTGTCCAGCTTGGTGTTTGGTACCTGAAAAAGACGTTGACCCGGGTTGACCACGTTAAAAATTGACTTCTGTTTAGTAATTATAAAAAACATAAAATAAAAACTAATAACTAAACAAGTATACCAATATACCCTTAACTTCACAAATATTTACACAAGTATGTAGCTTCCCTTCACCATTTTCTACATCTCCGATTACATAATTGCCTTCCAAATTTCATCATCTCTGTTCAACTAACATTTCACGAAACGAAATCTTTGTGATTCGGTCAATACCTATTGCATAAACCCTATAAAATACCACTATGAAGTCAGTCTTCAGCAGTTACAGATCTAACCACCATTGACATCGAATCTCTGAGAGTATAGTCCAGGGTACCAATTTTCTCCAAACTGATTCGTTGAATCACTTTCACCAAATTCAGATTAATCCCACCCATTTTCAAACTAAAAGAACATCAAATCTTCACTGTCAATCAACTATAAGATCATTCATACATCGAAAACCCTAAAATCACAAGAGCATCTCCACTTCCTTGTTGTGAAATCAAAATCAATTCACCAAACCCCCAAATTCATCTTTCATTGATGTAAACCCTAATTCAATCCACTTTTAGAAATCCCCAAAATTGATACCAAATTTCATATCAACAAATGCCAATTGCATCTCGATCAAGGTCAAATCTCAATCAACCTGCGTCAGTGACTCCGGCAAACCCATTCCTTCTACCAGATGAACATCAACAATAAACCCCCATACAGACACTTAGAATTAAAATTTGAGGCAAACCCATCTTCGATTCTTCTTTCATATCATCAATATCTACTACCAAAAAAACCAAACTCTTGTAGTTTCGAACCCTAATTCTTCTCCTCAACGTTCCAGGCCTTAAATCCCATCACAAATCAACAGCTTCAGTTTCTACACTGATTTCTCATTCGTAACAAATTTCATTTGTCAATTTAATCAGTAACAACTTCATCTCCAACTAATTCCCATCTCAGCAACTTTTAGATTCAATCTTTTCTACACAGATCGACCCTCTCTACAGACTTCAGTTCATTTGAATCTGCATCTGAATCTTCTATTTCTCAATCCAATTTCATCAAGCTCTTCTGCATTTCGTCGCTCATCATCTCTCGATTTCAGAATCAGGATATAAAGATGGTTCATGGGGTTATTCAGTTGTGATTTTTATGGAGGCGTAAAGAAGATGAAGTAGAAAATACACGGCTCAAAAGTTAGTTGGTATTTAGAGACTGGTTTTGTAAACTGGGTATAATAGTAACTTTCATTAATAATTAGATTTTATTTAAGTTTTTAATATTTATTAAACGGAAGTCAACATCTAACCGAGTCAACGCGGGTCAACATCTTTTCCAAGTACCAAACACCAAGCTGGACAAATGTTAGACCAAACTCAAAAGTTGGACAAAACTTGAGTACCAAAAGCAAAATAACCCTTAATTTTTATAGCCATTATTCCAATGCATAATCCCAAAATTTTACTAGGTAAAAGTGAGTCATTAATATTAATCAGTGATTGTTTACTATTCCCTAACCTATAGACGGGTATATAGGTTAACAACACCCTTATAAAGAAAGAGTGAAAAGGTAAGGGGCTAGTTGTACGCTGTATTTTCTTTTTTCAGTTTTTACATGTTGTGTTCCCATACTAAACCTTATTAACACCTGTTTTGTAACACGTGCGATAAAAAGAGTAGTTGAAGTATCGAATTTGATGTTTCTTAATGTACATGATCTTTACTCCCTCCTATTACCATTAAATTAAAATCCACCCTTCTAGATTGTTTTTGAGTCATTGATTTAAGCACGTGTATATGCACGTGCCCAACAATCTTGTACATGATAAAATAGAGATTAGATGGACTTCAAGAACATCAAGTTCAAATACCGAAACACAATTAAAAGGTACTAACAAAGAGTAATTCGTGAAGTGAAGTAACGAACTATCAATAAGAGTTCCAAGCAATCCGAAGATCGAAAGAATGGTTTTGGTAGTGTAATCCAACCATTTTGATAGGGATTTTTCATCTTGAAAAAGATATATTCTCATAAAAATATGTGAGCAATATGACCAAAGTCTTGAATCTTGATCACCACACTTGAACTTCCACCAAAAATCTCCATTGAGATCACAAAGAAACGCCATGATAACGCATAGAGAATATCCAAAGGAGAATCTATATCACAAAGCAGAAAGGGTTTTTGAGCTTGGACGGTCGGATAACATTTTGAGAGACAATCGTTTCATCTTACCATCTCAATCTCATCCCAGCCAAAAATTGAAAGAAAAAAAGGTTAAACACGAATTAAGTAAGATTAACACTAATTAAGTAAGATTATCACTAATTAAATAAGGGTATATTAGCCATTACCTAAAATATTTGGATAAGGGGTTATTGAAATTAGGTTTGAATGCATCTGAAAGTTAAAGAAGATACTCTATATTCCATAAGATATCTACGGATAAGCATTTTTTTTGATGGGTTATTCAGACGGACATTTCTCAGCTGTCTATCTGTATTTCCTAAGAAAAATCAGGCCCTATTTTACCAACGAGGCCTGAATTGACGATTTGATCCAACTGCCTCTGTTTCTGAAACTTCATTGCCCTTTCTGCAAAATTCACCATTCACCTTGTCCCTCGGAAGAGATGGATCAATAAACTGGTCTTGGTGTGTTGCACAAAGAACTTCAAATGTTGATCCAAAAAAAAAAAAAACAAAGAACTTAAAATAAAATTACGTCGAACGAGCATCCTCGCTGTTTAATGTATTTGTTAGAGCATTGCTCGGTCGAACTCGCATGCGTTGCTACTCAATGTTAGTGATCAAAACTATAAGTCTTGATTTCTAGTCTACTATAGCTAAGTCTTGGACTAGGATAGAAAGTATAGTTGAGCTCAAGAACTCCATGGAAATCATCATACAAGACGAAGGACTACTCAAGGAACTAGTGGATCTTCATCGACTAAAAGGTATGTGGAGACTTGAACTTATTTGTCACTCAAAAGTCTATCTACTCTATCTCATATTCTGAGACAAAAGCCGTTTTGCTACATAGACTTTGATTATACACATTTGCTATTTCAAGCCGAGTTTATCTTACTTATCTATTTTTCGAAATATGTGTTGGTAAGCTTTTTCTTTGGACAGGTTCATCTTTACCTAGTGACGAAAGTCATGTTATGTTTCAATCACTTTGAAAATTGCTCTGACGAAAAATGGTTTGTGAATAATAACTATATAACATCCTCTGAGAATGTTTCAATGCTTGAAATAATAGTTTAGATTATATAACAAATGATGGATATAAGCATTGTGTGGTAACACATATATGTATAAGTCCTTTTTCCTTGAACCGAAGTTTGCGAACTTTGTTGATCAAGTGAACCGGAATAGTGGCGTGAGCTAAGTCCGCGAACTCAGTCCGCAAACCCAGTCCGCGAACTGGCGGAAGTTCTCGGCCCGAGAATATCTGCTGGAGTTTGTGAACTCCTTCCGGGAACTTAAGTCCGCGAACTAAGTTTGCGAACTTGAGTTGGTTATATCTAAAAACGATTGTTTGTGAACTTATTAATATTAACTAAGGAATGCTAAATGCAAACCGTGGCTATATAGTTCATGAACCTATTCGAGTGAATCAAATCGTTTTTGCTTCGATTGTGTCTTGTGTAGTTACATAAGATTTCTTTGCAATTGAACAACTCTCTAACTAGTTCATTTGATTCATTTGAACTAGTTATGGTGAAGAAGAACATGGTTGATATGAAAGTGCTCATATGGCTAACCATTGGTTAACTATTGTTGAACCAATAAATGTTCATGTGGGTACGGTTACATAAACCCAAAATAGTACATTTCATTTTTGTGTAACAAGCTAAGTTTTCGATCTAACGGTTGAAAGATATTAGCTTGAATCTAATCAGGTTTTCATCTAACGGTGAATATTGAATGCTTTGTTACCAAGCTAACATTGATTGCAAACCCTGATTTGAAAGACTATATAAGGGAGAACTCTAGCAACTTGGAAACCTAATTCCCACACCTTCCGTGTGATACTAGTTGTATTAGCTAGAGTTGATTCTCCTTTAACCTTAGGTTTTCTTCTTAAACCAGGTTAACGACTTAAAGACTTCATTGGGATTGTGAAGCCAGACCGATACTACTTTCTCGTAGTTATGTGATTTGATCTTGCTAATTCCATCGTGTTGAGTACAATCGTAACGATTGGCTTGAGATCTTTATCTCCGATAGGCAAGATAGAAAAGTAGTCACAAACATCTTCGTCTCATCGTTTATAATTCTACAATATCTTCTTTCGCCGCGTCGATTAAGATTATTGTGAGGTGATTGATAATACTAGGATGTTCTACGGTATTTATCAATTAGTTCATGTTCACCTTGATTTGTCAAAAGACGGAACAAAAACTTGTAGGTTTATCCGTGGGAGACAGATTTATCTATTCTGTAGACTTTTCTGTGTGATACAGTTTTGTTTATTAAATTCTTCGACTTTGGGTCATAGCAACTCTTAGTTGTGGGTGAGATCAGCTAAGGGAATCAAGTGTGTAGTATCCTGCTGGGATCAGAGACGTAAGGAGTGCAACTGTACCTTGAATCAGTGTGAGATTGATTGGGGTTCAAATATAGTCCAGACCGAAGTTAGTTTGTAGTAGGATAGTGTCTGTAGCGGCTTAATACAGTGTGGTGTTCAATCTGGACTAGGTCCAGGGGTTTTTCTGCATTTGCGGTTTCCTCGTTAACAAAATTCTAGTGTCTATGTTATTTCTATTCCGCATTATATTTTGTTATATAATTGAAATATCACAGGTTGTGCGTTTGAATCAATCAATTGGAAATCCGACCTTTGGTTGTTGATTGAAATTGATTGATCCTTGAACATTGGTCTTTGGTACCGATCAAGTGATTTCTCTTGTATTCAGTTAGACTCGTAGATTTTTATTTGCTTGAGTAAGAATTGAATCGAGAAAGAGAGATATAACTCTTTGATAAACTTTATTAAGATTGAGTCTTATTGATTCTCTTGAAAGTATATTGGAGTTTGTCTATACAGATTGTTAAGCGAAATATTGGGTGCGGTTATTGTACCCCCGCTTTTTCAATTGGTATCATAGCAGGCAAACACGTTCAAGACCTTACAAGTCTGTGTTTGTAGCGATCTGACTCTATGGACAGAGGTGCTATCTCTATCAACATACCACCAGTCTTCAATGGATCTAATTACTTATGGTGGAAATTTGCTATGCAAGCTTTTCTTCAAGCACGTGATTTTCAATCATGGGCATATGTTGTTAATGGCTATGATGCTCCCGTTGTGGCAGTTGGAAATGTAAACGTTCCCAAGAATATTGGTGAATACAGTCCTGCCGAGATACTTGCTGCAAACCAAAATTCCGACGGTTTGAATGCCATCATACATGCCACTACCCCAAATCTTCAGCACCATGTGTCAAATTGCACTAAGTCTAAAGAAGCTTGGGATATCTTAGAAATTGTATTTGAAGGAAATACCAGTGAAAAGGAAGCTAGGCTTCAAAACCTTAATTCCGATTGGGAAAACCTTCGTATGGCATATGAAGAAACATTTGATGAGTTTAATCACAAAGTGTTTGAAATTGTTAATGCATCTTTTGGATTGGGTAAGACTATTCCTGAAAAGGACATTGTGATGAAAATTCTCAGATCGTTGCCATCTAGATACGACTCTAAGAAGCATGCCATCATAGAGGGAAATAACCTAGATGATCTCTCCATAAATACACTGGTTGGGAAGCTTAAGATCTTTGATCATGAGCATTCATCCAAATCTAAGGATGTTGCGTTCAAAGCACAAAAGGACACTAAATTACTTTATAAAAGTAAGAAAGTGTATATCTCTGAAGACGATCACTCTGAGACTGATTCATCAGATGAAGATCTTGAAAAATCGGTCTCGATGATCACAAGACAGTTTAGGGACCTTCCGTTGAAGAGAAGTAAACGGTTCTCCAAAGATAAGCCTAAAGCATCAGTCAAACCTCATAATCGTGTTCCTCCTAAAAATAGGGATATTGATGAAACTGATGACGAGGATATGCCTCAGTGCTTTAAGTGTAAAGGATTTGGTCATTTTGCAAACGAGTGCCAAAATCGTAAAAAATACACTGGGAACAAAGGTCTTGCTGCAACTCATGATGAAATGTCTGACAACTATGATTCTAATGAAGACAAGAAATCAAGTGTTGCACTTCTTGGTGAAAATATTGATTTTGATAATTGTAGCAATACATACATCAATCTTGATATTCTTTCAGAAGAAAACCCAACTCATCTGGAAGAAAAAATTGACCCATTCTTTGGAAACTCTATATGTGATGTTTCAGGTTCCACCATGTGTCTAGCTGCTTGCACATCTCTGAAGCCTGATTTTTATCCAAAATTGACGTGCTCATATTGTTCTCTAAAGGGTCATGAACTTTCAAAGTGTTACAAGTATAAACACCAATTAAGGCACGTAAACAGACTTCAACGAAGAGCAAATCAATTAGCAAATAAGCTTAAACTTGCTCAGAAGACAACTGAGGTATGTAGAATTTTATCTTCGTCTAAGAGTTAGTTTCCAAGGATAGACCAAGGCCATTAGAGAAGAAAGTATGGTCAAGTCGTTTTGATAGATAGAGGTCGGTGGATTCCTCTCGATAGGAAAATGGTGGACAAATTGTTGTTCACCGCAACACAAATTGATTGTGTTGTTTTGGAAATCTTGTCTCATGTGCCTGATCAAAAGAGACAAGATTGTGTAGTTCTCAGGCTTTAGGAAAAGGTTGTTCGCTTCTTTTCTTAGTTTTTTTTAATCCCTGTCTATCAATAAAGGAGGGTTATTCTCGACAATTCTACTCTCTTTAGGGTTCAGAATTGTGCATGCACGAACCTGTTAAAAGTTAACCCTACATTCCTTTTTCCTTCCTTGAAACTTCTTTTTTATCTCAAGACCACTTTTTGAGATTGTGATTTCCTCTCACAAATCCATACGCCTATGGATGCTTGATTAATGATTTAATGGGGGTTGTAGTAATAAAGGTTCGAACTCTAAGACTTGTGAAGGTAAAGGATTTTTTTAGACTTATAAAAATATATATACAAAATATTAACAATTTTGGGCGAGAGGTAACCAAGACACTAGATTCCACTACTACGCAAGATTGAATGATAAATATTTCAAAACTCTATTCAATTCTTAAGTCCTCTTTTATCTTTAATTCACTATCAATCATACAAATTCTCAAACATTATTTGTAAACCTTAAGCATAGATTATCAAGAGATTAAACCAAGCATAACCTATCAAACTGAATAACAAATAATTAAGACAATCATTCAAACAATTTAAAACTCTGCAAAAGCAGCGATTAGGTGAATTATATAATTAAATGAAATAGTTACCCATTTATGTTGCGTGAATAGCTTCCTCCATTGCCTTGGTTACGAGGGAATTAACTCATCATGTTGGAAAACCTCTCAAAATATTTTATTAAGCTCAATTGATGTTTACAATAAAGAGAAAGATAAGTAAATGTTCTAAAACAGAATTCTGCGACCCACATAAGGCGTCCAAAAGGAACGACAAAGCTGAGGTGCTGTTGTCGCTGAAACGCTACGACCCACACCTACGACCCACGGACGTGAGTCATTCACTGTTGATAAACGACTGCTTCTGCGAGTCCGTTCTTCGTGTTCTTGGTGTTCTTCATCAGCAGCAGCAGCAGCAGCAGAGTTTGATCAACTCTTGATTTCTGCGTCTGTGGCTCTCCTCTCTTCTCCCAACTCTCGACAGCCTCTCTAGTACTCCCAGGGAACATATTTATACACCTACAGCTCGTTGAATCTCCCTCAATTACTCCATATAATCTTCATTACTCGGTGTTTAAAGAAAATATTTTCCGAATATTTTCTTCCCTGAAATGATTCTCCACGCGTAAACAGCCTCTGATACTCCCTTATTTAGCTTCTACACGGTCCAAAAGTGTGCTAGAATCCTCCATGCATCATCATAACACGTCCGAATCCCTCAAAAAATCCTCTCAAACCCGTGACTGCCATGTTCTCTGATGATGACTTGTTTAGCCGATTCTAGCCAAATTCGATCGATTCTGACACACATACTGTATTCCTTAAGCTATATCACATCTTCCTACCAATTTTTAGCCATTGAATCGCACCACAACACCTTCATTTTGTTGATTGAAAATCTGCCAGAGAGAGAATATATTTTCCCGCCAAAAATGAAATTTGAATTATGAGAAGAAAAGTGTCCTCCCCCTAATCCTGTACGGGTGTCCCTTTAGCAATTGGGGTGGAAATAGTAATTTTGGGGTGGAAATAGTAATTTTTCTGGGTTCCTCCGGTACATTTCTGGGACGCTTCCGGTGCATTTCTGGGGTGCCTTTAGTACTTTTCTCCGGGGTGTAAATCATCACTTTTTTGAGCTCATTTCGCCGCAAAGGCTTATTTCTCTAAAAACATCTACAAAAACACAAAATAACACAATAAGTACTTAATCGAGTCTAACAATACAGAATATTGAGAACAAAATAGACACATAAATGCGTCTATCAATGCTCCAAGTACCATGTTTTCTGATGGAAAGGATGTTAATATGATTGTCAAGCCACCAATCATGAAGGAAAAAGAGAAATCTCCGTTAGCTCCGACATTGAAAAGAAAAAGAAGGATTGTGAGGAAGCTTAGAGTTGTTCCTTCAAATTCTCAGAAGTTTTCTGATGTTCTTGAAGTGTTAAAGGAGATGCAAAAGGAGATTCATCCAATAAAGGCTTTTGTGTTTAAGACTCATGAGATTCAGAAGGCCCTGGTTCGACATTAGTCAAGAAGGTTTATTGATATTAACTCTTATCTTCATGAACCTTATGTCCCAACGGTTGTTGACGACAAGGAGTTCGGGGACGATAAAGAATTCTTCAAAGGTCTTAACGTCTAGTAAATCTTCTATTTTTCTTGTTTTGTTTAGAAGAATAACTGGAGTTTGGAATAGCCATTATTGTGATTACACATAGCTATGTCTAACGGTTTTATCTTCAGGTTTTTAGATTTATTGGTTTAAATTCTAAAATTGTTTGGAAGATGATTTTTGCAGTATTAATCTTTATGGTTTTATATATTGCAAATTGTTATGGGATATGTGTGTTTGCGTCCGTGAACTGTGATTGTCCCATACATTATCGAAAGTTAAGTCCTTTATATGTCGATATGCATGTGTTGATAAAACAAGGAATGAACTTTTGACAAATACAAAAGTTAAGCCTATTATGTCAATTATTGATGGAAGATAGGTTAAAATCTTTTGTTTACAAGGATTATGTCTATTGTATGTCATTATGCAAATGGTGATGAAAAATATAATGAATCCTTGCTTATTCCACGGTATAAGGTCGACATCCGATCCACAATTTTTGTGTACATACTGTGTTGTTCCATAAAGTGTCTTATGTTGAGCACAATCGATTGAGTTATTTTTAGCTTAGTTGTTGCTCCGTGAAGTACTTTATGTCGAGCATGTTCAACTAAATTATTCATTCTCGTTTGGTTATTTAGTTGTCGCTCCATAAGTTCTCTTATGTCGAGCATGACCAATTAAATTGATTGCGTTTTGTGGTTAATTTGGTTGTGTATTCCAATGAGATTAATTATGGGTTCTCTTGTGATAAATCTAATTGTGTATTTTTGAGTTTCCATAAGTCCACTTATGTTGAGAATTTCCGATTAAATTAATCATAGGTTCTCTTGTGGTTAATCTAATTGAGTATTTTGGATTCAAACTCATACTTGTATGTGATTTTTTATGTCCAACGAAATCCTTCTTTTCTTTTGAAATTAAGGTCGCTCTTGTTGTTCCTTTGGAAATGACATATTATGGGGGAGAGTTCTTAATTGAACTTGTGCTTAATTGCCAAATCTTTGTGGGGAGTGCGGTTGTGGAATATTATAGGGGTTATCTTGTATCTTTATAAACTCCTTGATGAATGCATTTAACTTCGGATATATGATTGCATCCAAATAAGATGATATGTGCTTTCTTTTGGTCATGAAATGTCTCTTTCGGAAATTTCATTAGGATCCCGTTTTCGTACCTTCGCCAATTTTATTGACAAAAAGGGGGAGAATTAATATGTAGTTCACACTACAAATATATATGGTTTTCGGATCATTATGTAAGGGGGATTGGTTTCCATGTGAGATGGAGTATTGACTAAGAGGCAGTGATATATATCACCATAGTATTGTTGTCGAAGTTGTGATGCAATTGAACTTCGCTACAATATAATGATACTATGACACTGTATAACAATGATTGAGAACTCTTTTTTTCTCGTTGTTATAGCTACGGATTTCCAACAACGATGATGCTGAATTTACAACCTTTGGGATCATTGGAGTACTTGGAAGTGACGAAGATTTCGAGTAATGTTGAAGATTATGCATGTGGAATAGGAGCTACAAAAGTTATTTCATTTATTTTTGTATTCCATATGTATTGATAGTTTTGTCACTAAAATTGACAAAGGGGGAGATTGTTAGAGCATTGCTCAGTCGAACTCGCATGCATTGCTATCTCAAGCATGTTTGTCAATGTTAGTGATCAAAACTATAAGTCTTGATTTCTAGTCTACTATAACTAAGGTCTCGGAGTAGGATAGAAAGTGTAGTTGATCTCAAGAACTCCATGGAAATCATCATACAAGACGAAGGACTACTCAAGGAACTGGTGGACCTTCATCGACTAAAAGGTATGTGGAGACTTGAACTTATCTGTCACTCAAAAGTCTATCTACTGTATCTCCTATTCTGAGACAAAAGTCGTTTTGCTATATAGACTTTGATTAAACACATTTGCTATTTCGAGCCGAGTTTATCTCGCTTATCTATTTCTCGAAATATGTGTTGGTAAGCTTTTTCTTTGGCCAAGTTCATCTTTACCTAGTGACGAAAGTCATGTTATGTTTCAATCACTTTGAAAATTGCTCTGACGAAAAATGGTTTGTGAATAACAACTATATAACATCCTCTGAGAATGTTTCAATAATTGAAATGAGAGTTTAGATTATATAACCAATGATGGATATAAGCATTGTGTGGTAACACATATATGTATAAGTCCTTTTTCCTTGAACCGAAGTTTGCGAACTTTGTTGATCAAGTGAACCGGAATAGTGGCGTGAGCTAAGTCCGCGAACTGGCGGAAGTTCTCGACCCGAGAATATCCGCTGGAGTTTGTGAACTCCTTCCGGGAACTTAAGTCCGCGAACTAAGTTTGCGAACTTGAGTTGGTTATATCTAAAAACGATTGTCTGTGAACTTATTCATATTAACTAAGGAATGCTAAATGCAAACCGTGGCTATATAGTTCATGAACCTATTCGAGTGAATCAAATCGTTTTTGCTTCGATTGTGTCTTGTGTAGTTACATAAGATTTCCTTGCAATTGAACAACTCTCTAACTAGTTCATTTGAGTCATTTGAACTAGTTATGGTGAAGAAGAACATGGTTGATATGAAAGTGATCATATGGCTAACCATTGGTTAACTATTGTTGAACCAACTGTTAGAGCATAGCTCGGTCAACCTCGCATGCGTTGTTATCTCAAGCATGTTTGTCAATGTTAGTGAGCAAAACTATAAGTCTTGATTTCTATCCTACATAGCTAAGTCTCGGACTAGGATAGAAAAGTGTAGTTGAGCTCAAGGACTTCATGGAGATTCATCATACAACGACGAAGATCTATACAAGGAACCGTGGAACTTCATCAACAAAAAGGTATGTGGAGACTTGAACTTATCTATCACTCAAAAGTCTATCTCTTCTATCTCCTACTTCTTATGAGATAAAAGTTGTATGATATATAAACTAGATCATACACATTTGACATTTCGAGATGAGCATTCTTTGCTTATCTTTTATCTCGAAATCGTGTGTTGGTAAAGCGTTTCGCTTTGATCAAGTTTATCTTCACCTAGTGAAAAAGTCATGAAAAGTTTCAATCACTTTGAGAATTGCTCTGACGTGAATCGGTCTGTGAATAACGGATACATAGCGTCCTCTGAGAATGTCTCAATGATTGAAATGAGAATTTAGATTACATAACCATGTATTCCTTGAATCGAAGTTTTCGAACTTTGTAGATAAAGAGAAATCGGGAGGATTGTGGAATTGGCTTGCCAAGTCCGCGAACCTAGTTCGCAGACTCAGTCCGCGAACTGTCGGAAGTTCTCGACCGAGAATTTCTGCCGGATTTTCCAAAACTCGTTTGTGTGCTTAGTCCGCGAACCCAGTCCGCGAACTGGCGGAAGTTCTCTTTCCGAGAATTTCTGCTGAGTTTGGAAAACTCAATCGATTAACTTAAGTCTGCGAATTTGTTTGTGAACTTAAGAGGTTATGATCTAAAGATGTGCTCTGAACATGAAACATTAAATTACTAAGGAATTCTTTATGCAAACCGTGGCTATAATGTTCATGAGCCGATTCAATCGAATCGAATCATCTTTGTTTCAATTGTGTCTTGTGTAGTTACATAAGATCTCATAGAAATTGAACAACTCTTTAACTAGTTCATTTGAGTCAATTGAACTAGTTATGGTGAAGAAGAACAAGGTTAAGATGAAATGCTCATATGGTTAACCTTTTGGGTTACTATGTCGAACCAACATACACGTACACGTTTGGGCATGGTTTTCACGAACCCAGTAAACGTCTACCCAAGTGTGTGTGACAAGCTAAGTTTTCGATCTAACGGTTGAGAAATATTAGCTTGAATCTAAATCAGGTTTTCATCTAATGGTGAATAAGATTGCTTTGTAACTAAGGCAAAACCCTGATTTGAAGGCTATATAAAGGAGACATCTAGCATTGTGAAAAACTAATCCCCACACGTATGTGTGCTACTATGCGCCCGCTAGAGTCGATCTCCATTAACCTTTGATTTTCTTCTCTAAAATCAGGTTAACGACTTAAAGACTTCATTGGGATTGTGAAGCCAGACCGATACTACTTTATCATAGTTGTGTGATCTGATCTTGCATCTTCTATCGTACGAGTACAATCGATTGATTGACTTGAGATTGTGAGAGTTCCGATAGGCAAGATAAAGAAGTCACAAACATCTTCGTCTCACTGTTTGTGATTCCTCGACAATCCGCTTGTGTAGTCAGGAAGGATTGCAGAGAGGTGATTGATTAATCTAGGCTGTTCTTCGGGATATAAGACCGGATTATCAATTGGTTCCTGTTCACCTTGATTTTATATCAAAAGATGGAACAAAACCTAGGGTTTATATGTGGGAGACATTTATCCTTTGATAGACTTTTCTGTGTGAGACAGATCTGTTTATTATCAAGTCTGTGATTTTGGGTTACAACAAGTCTTGGTTGTGGGTGAGATCAGCTAAGGGAATCAAGTGCGCAGTATCCTACTGGGATCAGAGGCGTAGGAGTACAACTGTACCTTGATCGGTGGGAGACTGATTGGGTTCAACTATAGTCCAGTCCGAAGTTAGTTTGCAGTAGGCTAGTGTCTGTAGCGGCTTAATACATTGTGTATTCAATCTGGACTAGGTCCCGGGGTTTTTCTGCATTTGTGGTTTCCTCGTTGACAAAATTTCTGGTGTCTGTGTTATTTCTTTTCCGCATTATATTTTATATAATTGAAATAATACAGGTTGTGCGTTCGTGATCATCAACTGGAAATCCAACCTTTGGTTGTTGATTGATATTGATTGATCCTTGGACATTGGTCTTTGGTTCCGTCCAAGTATTCCTTGTATTTGATAAAGACTCGCTATTGGTTTTAGCTTGAGTAAAAATCAAATCAAGAGAGAGAGATATTAACTCCTTGAGATACTTTTATCTAGATTGAGTCTGACTGTCTAGTTGATTCTCTAGCAAAGTATTTCGGAGTTAGTCCATACAGATTGCTAAGCGAAATATTGGGTGGTGTTGTTAGACCCCCGCTTTTTCAATTGGTATCAGAGCAGGAAAACACGTTAAATACCTCAAAAGTCTTTATTTGTAATGATCTGACTCTATGGACAAGAGTACTATCTCTGATAACGCAACATCAGTTCTGGGTTATTCAAATAAGCTTCAGAGATCTGAAACCTTTGAGAAAAACTCCTCCTCGTCTCCTTCTGCCGAATCTGCATTCAACTGGAAAAAATCTCTTGATAAACAGTTGGATGATCTTTCAGATGACAGTGATTCAGAAGAAGAACAAAGTCTTGATGAGGAAGCTTCTCAATATATCAATTTGTTTAATCATGAATTGAAGGAAACAAGGACAACTGCTTGCTTGATAAAGTATATGAGTCCTCTCTGTCAAGAAATCAGAAAGTTGAGAAAACTCTTCAAAGGTTATGATGGTGGATACAAACTGTTACAATCTACCGTTAAAGATCATGAAGAAGAGGTTCGCTCAAAAAAATCTGAATGTGATAATCTTCTTCGTAACCTCTGTATATTAAAAGAGAGGGTTGCCGAAAGTGAAGCAAGATGTGAATCTCAACAGAAGTGTTTCAATGACAAAGAACGCAGTTTTCTTATCAGAGAGAAATCCTTGGAAACCAAACTCATTCTTGCTCTTAATAAGGTAAAATCACTGGAAGAGAATCTAAATAGGTTCGGTTCTATCTCTACAAAATTGTCTTCTATGCTGGGATCCTGTAAAGAACATCATGATAAACGTGGTCTGTGATATAAAGGAATAGACGCACCTAACAGTGGTAAGAATAAGTTTGTTAAAGATGTTAATATTTCTCCATGTGAAGAACCTGTGTCATCTTGTAAAAATTCTTCTAAAACTGCTCAAAAGAGAACTACTGAACGTAAGTCCTTCAACTGCTATTACTGCGGAAACAAAGGACACTCTGAGCGAAGGTGTCTCCTTCGGATTAGGAATGAAAAACTTCAGAACATTCTTACTTGGATGTCCAAAGAAGTTGTTAAACTTATATCACATATTGGACTCATTCCTGGGACATACTATGATAGGGCTTTTCCTAATTATGTATTCAAACCGAAGGATACCTACAATGGTGGAAGGAAAAACAGCAAAAGTGTGACAGATGTTGTAAATTAGTCTGGAAGGAGAAAAAGGAACACGAGAAAGAAAAACGAGTCAAGTTCCTCTAATATTCTCAAAAAGGACTGTGAATCCAAGACTTCCAATTCAGACTTCTTACATGTCAGCAATCGAGTCTCTGATCTGAAGATTCACATAAACAGACTGAGACGGAATATCAAGAAAACATGGAATGGTGTTAAACCAGATACTTCTAAATCTTCTCTTGATAATGCTTCTTCAGCTAAACCAGGTAGTTTGTTAAATACCGATGAAAAGGAAAAAGAAGAAGTGAATAATGATGAGCAAGATGCTCGTCTTATTACAACCTGACATGTTCATGTTGCATCTCTTTTTAATTTGGTCTTGATAAAAAGGGATGCTCATGGTTCTCAGGATTTTCTTCTTGAGAAAACTGTCTGGACTGTACTGCAGTCAATGTTACTTTATTCCGTTTGCTCCTCAACATCTATTTTCTTTGGGCTTCTTTGGTCTTTCATAGGCCCGTTTCTCTAGCACACACACCAGCCCTCACGAACGTCTTTTTTCCCAGGGTTTGATGGAATCCCTTATATTTATAATGTGTTCCAGAGGTGCAAAAATATTTTCTAAAAGTTTTTGTGGTGCACAATGGAGGGAAGTAACAAGGTTGATGATGTTGAGCTTTGTCCTATTTATATCTCCTGCTTTCATGCTCTTGATCATGAAAACGAAGACAAACTGCCAGTTCAGATTTCTTCACAACTGGTAGGAAATCTTCTTGGAGACTTTAAGGTCGTTCGCGAACAACTTGGTATCGCAACACGGAATCTAGACTACCTAAAATACGAACTAAGGAAGACATCTGAGGAACTCGTTCTTGTTCAAACCCTGGTTGCAGACATGATTTAGCTTTTCGTCTGATCGTGGTTCTAGTTATATGCCTAGTATGTCTTCTTTTTGGATTAGTTGGAAGAATAACTAGTGCTTTGAATAGCAATGATTGTGACTACACATAGCTATTTTTGTTTTCATCTTCTTATGTTATTTTTTAGGTTTATTGGTATTAAATTATAAAAATATTTGGAGGATGATGTTTATTGCAGTATTTTAATGGTTTGTGATATTGCAATATTTTTATGGGATATGTATAGTTTACGTCCGTGAACTTGAAGGTCCCATATTGCAGTCAAAAGTAAAGTCGTTCATGAATCGATATTCGTATTGATGAAAAGACGAATTGACTTTTGACATATACAAAAGTTATGCCTATGCAGTCATGTATTTGATGAAAAATAGGATAAAATCTTTTGTTCAACAAGGATAAAGTCTATTATGTCGTTATGATGGAAAATAGAATAGATCCTTGTATGTTATCCACGGTATTGATCTTCATTGATCCATTTTATTATGTTTTACCGTGAAGGCTCCATTGTGTGTCTTATATTGAGCACCTTACAACTAAGTCGATTTACCTTGGCTTTGTTGGTTGTTCCATAAGATGCTATATGTCGAGCATTAGAAACTAAATTAATCAACTAGTTTGGTTATTTAGTTAGTACTCCATAAGTCTTCTTTCTTATGTTGAGTACATGTACGATTAAGGTTGTCATACTCTATGATGAACTTAGTCGGGGCTCCATAAGCTCTCTTATGTTGAGCCCAAAATAATTAAATTAATTACTTCGGTGATTAGTTTGGTTGTTTGTATTCCAATTAGATTAATTATAGGTTCTCTTGTAATTAATCTAGTCGATTTTTCATATATTCCACAAGTTCTTGTGTTGAGTATATGAAAGGCTACACTATCATGTTCTTTGGTTAATGTAGTCATATATTCCGTAAGGTTTTCCTTATGTTGAGTATTTGAACGGTTAAGTTAGTCATCTCCGTGTGATTGACTTAGTCGTAGCTCCGTGAGTTTACTTATGTTGAGCACTTTCAATTAAAATTGATCAGTTTTGTGGTTTGATTTAGTTGCGTATTCCAATTGAATTAATCATAGGTTTACTTGTGGTTAATTTGGTTGAGCTTTGGATATAGAAAATCATTCCTATGGTTTTTGGTTTCCAATAAAAAATCCTTATTTTCTTTCGAAATTAAGGTCGCTCTTGTTGTTCTCTCGGGAATGACATCAAATGGGGGAGAGTTCTTTTGAACTTGTGCTTAATGGTAATATCTTGCGGAGAGGGCGGTTGTGGAATTTTATAGGGGTTATCATGTATCTTAAAACTCCTTGATGAATGCTGTTAGCTTCGGCTATTAGATTGCATCTAAATTAAGTTGGTATGTATTTTTCTTTTGGTCATGAAATGTCTCTTGTGGAAATTTCATTATGATCCCATTCTTGTACCTTTGCCAATTTTATTGACAAAAAGGGGGAGAAATATTGTAGTTCACACTACAAATACATATGGTTTTCAGATCATTGTGTAAGGGGGAGTGGTTTCCATGATCGAGATGGAGTATTGACTAAGGGGGAGTGATACATATCACCGTAGTATTATTGTTAAAGTCGTGATACAATTGGACTTTGATGTTATACAATAATACTATGACACTGTATAATAATGATCGAGATTCTCGATTTCTCTCATTGTTATAGATACGGATTTTCAACAACGATGGTGCTAAACTTACAACCTTTGGGATCATTGGAGTACTTGGAAGGACGAAGATTTCAAGGAACGTTGAAGATTAGACTATGGAATAGGAGCCACTAAAGTTTATCTTTTTTGTATTCCATATGTATTAATAGTTTTTCACTAAAATTGACAAAGGGGGAGATTGTTAGAGCATAGCTCGGTCAACCTCGCATGCGTTGCTATCTCAAGCATGTTTGTCAATGTTAGTGATCAAAACTATAAGTCTTGATTTCTAGCCTACATAGCTAAGTCTCGGACTAGGATAGAAAAGTGTAGTTGAGCTCAAGGAATTCATGGCGATTCATCATACAACGACGAAGATCTACACAAGGAACCGTGGAACTTCATCAACAAAAAGGTATGTGGAGACTTGAACTTATCTATCACTCAAAAGTCTATCTCTTCTATCTCCTAATTCTTATGAGACAAGAGTCGTATGCTATATAGACTAGATCATACACATTTGACATTTTGAGCTGAGCATTCTTTGCTTATCTTTTATCTCGAAATCGTGTGTTAGTAAAGCGTTTCGCTTTGATCAAGTTTATCTTCACCTAGTGAAAAAGTCATGAAAAGTTTCAATCACTTTGAGAATTGCTCTGACGTGAATCGGTCTGTGAATAACGGATACATAGCGTCCTCTGAGAATGTCTCAATGATTGAAATGAGAATTTAGATTACATAACCATGTATTCCTTGAATCGAAGTTTTCGAACTTTGTAGATAAAGAGAAATCGGGAGGATTGTGGAATTGGCTTGCCAAGTCCGCGAACCTAGTTCGCAGACTCAGTCCGCGAACTGTCGGAAGTTCTCGACCGAGAATTTCTGCCGGATTTTCCAAAACTCGTTTGTGTGCTTAGTCCGCGAACCCAGTCCGCGAACTGGCGGAAGTTCTCTTTCCGAGAATTTCTGCTGAGTTTGGAAAACTCAATCGATTAACTTAAGTCTGCGAATTTGTTTGTGAACTTAAGAGGTTATGATCTAAAGATGTGCTCTGAACATGAAACATTAAATTACTAAGGAATTCTTTATGCAAACCGTGGCTATAATGTTCATGAGCCGATTCAATCGATTTTCATATATTCCACAAGTTCTTGTGTTGAGTATATGAAAGGCTACACTATCATGTTCTTTGGTTAATGTAGTCATATATTCCGTAAGGTTTTCCTTATGTTGAGTATTTGAACGGTTAAGTTAGTCATCTCCGTGTGATTGACTTAGTCGTAGCTCCGTGAGTTTACTTATGTTGAGCACTTTCAATTAAAATTGATCAGTTTTGTGGTTTGATTTAGTTGCGTATTCCAATTGAATTAATCATAGGTTTACTTGTGGTTAATTTGGTTGAGCTTTGGATATAGAAAATCATTCCTATGGTTTTTGGTTTCCAATAAAAAATCCTTATTTTCTTTCGAAATTAAGGTCGCTCTTGTTGTTCTCTCGGGAATGACATCAAATGGGGGAGAGTTCTTTTGAACTTGTGCTTAATGGTAATATCTTGCGGAGAGGGCGGTTGTGGAATTTTATAGGGGTTATCATGTATCTTAAAACTCCTTGATGAATGCTGTTAGCTTCGGCTATTAGATTGCATCTAAATTAAGTTGGTATGTATTTTTCTTTTGGTCATGAAATGTCTCTTGTGGAAATTTCATTATGATCCCATTCTTGTACCTTTGCCAATTTTATTGACAAAAAGGGGGAGAAATATTGTAGTTCACACTACAAATACATATGGTTTTCAGATCATTGTGTAAGGGGGAGTGGTTTCCATGATCGAGATGGAGTATTGACTAAGGGGGAGTGATACATATCACCGTAGTATTATTGTTAAAGTCGTGATACAATTGGACTTTGATGTTATACAATAATACTATGACACTGTATAATAATGATCGAGATTCTCGATTTCTCTCATTGTTATAGATACGGATTTTCAACAACGATGGTGCTAAACTTACAACCTTTGGGATCATTGGAGTACTTGGAAGGACGAAGATTTCAAGGAACGTTGAAGATTAGACTATGGAATAGGAGCCACTAAAGTTTATCTTTTTTGTATTCCATATGTATTAATAGTTTTTCACTAAAATTGACAAAGGGGGAGATTGTTAGAGCATAGCTCGGTCAACCTCGCATGCGTTGCTATCTCAAGCATGTTTGTCAATGTTAGTGATCAAAACTATAAGTCTTGATTTCTAGCCTACATAGCTAAGTCTCGGACTAGGATAGAAAAGTGTAGTTGAGCTCAAGGAATTCATGGCGATTCATCATACAACGACGAAGATCTACACAAGGAACCGTGGAACTTCATCAACAAAAAGGTATGTGGAGACTTGAACTTATCTATCACTCAAAAGTCTATCTCTTCTATCTCCTAATTCTTATGAGACAAGAGTCGTATGCTATATAGACTAGATCATACACATTTGACATTTTGAGCTGAGCATTCTTTGCTTATCTTTTATCTCGAAATCGTGTGTTAGTAAAGCGTTTCGCTTTGATCAAGTTTATCTTCACCTAGTGAAAAAGTCATGAAAAGTTTCAATCACTTTGAGAATTGCTCTGACGTGAATCGGTCTGTGAATAACGGATACATAGCGTCCTCTGAGAATGTCTCAATGATTGAAATGAGAATTTAGATTACATAACCATGTATTCCTTGAATCGAAGTTTTCGAACTTTGTAGATAAAGAGAAATCGGGAGGATTGTGGAATTGGCTTGCCAAGTCCGCGAACCTAGTTCGCAGACTCAGTCCGCGAACTGTCGGAAGTTCTCGACCGAGAATTTCTGCCGGATTTTCCAAAACTCGTTTGTGTGCTTAGTCCGCGAACCCAGTCCGCGAACTGGCGGAAGTTCTCTTTCCGAGAATTTCTGCTGAGTTTGGAAAACTCAATCGATTAACTTAAGTCTGCGAATTTGTTTGTGAACTTAAGAGGTTATGATCTAAAGATGTGCTCTGAACATGAAACATTAAATTACTAAGGAATTCTTTATGCAAACCGTGGCTATAATGTTCATGAGCCGATTCAATCGAATCGAATCATCTTTGTTTCAATTGTGTCTTGTGTAGTTACATAAGATCTCATAGAAATTGAACAACTCTTTAACTAGTTCATTTGAGTCAATTGAACTAGTTATGGTGAAGAAGAACAAGGTTAAGATGAAATGCTCATATGGTTAACCTTTTGGGTTACTATGTCGAACCAACATACACGTACACGTTTGGGCATGGTTTTCACGAACCCAGTAAACGTCTACCCAAGTGTGTGTGACAAGCTAAGTTTTCGATCTAACGGTTGAGAAATATTAGCTTGAATCTAAATCAGGTTTTCATCTAATGGTGAATAAAGATTGCTTTGTAACTAAGGCAAAACCCTGATTTGAAGGCTATATAAAGGAGACATCTAGCATTGTGAAAAACTAATCCCCACACGTATGTGTGCTACTAATGCGCCCGCTAGAGTCGATCTCCATTAACCTTTGATTTTCTTCTCTAAAATCAGGTTAACGACTTAAAGACTTCATTGGGATTGTGAAGCCAGACCGATACTACTTTATCATAGTTGTGTGATCTGATCTTGCATCTTCTATCGTACGAGTACAATCGATTGATTGACTTGAGATTGTGAGAGTTATCCGATAGGCAAGATAAAGAAGTCACAAACATCTTCGTCTCACTGTTTGTGATTCCTCGACAATCCGCTTGTGTAGTCAGGAAGGATTGCAGAGAGGTGATTGATTAATCTAGGCTGTTCTTCGGGACTATAAGACCGGATTATCAATTGGTTCCTGTTCACCTTGATTTTATATCAAAAGATGGAACAAAACCTAGGGTTTATATGTGGGAGACATATTTATCCTTTTATAGACTTTTCTGTGTGAGACAGATCTGTTTATTATCAAGTCTGTGATTTTGGGTTACAACAAGTCTTGGATGTGGGTGAGATCAGCTAAGGGAATCAAGTGCGCAGTATCCTACTGGGATCAGAGGCGTAGGATTACAACTGTACCTTTGATCGGTAGGAGACTGATTGGCGTTCAACTATAGTCCAGTCCGAAGTTAGTTTGCAGTACGCTAGTGTCTGTAGCGGCTTAATACATTGTGTATTCAATCTGGACTAGGTCCCGGGGTTTTTCTGCATTTGTGGTTTCCTCGTTGACAAAATTTCTGGTGTCTGTGTTATTTCTTTTCCGCATTATATTTTATATAATTGAAATAATACTGGTTGTGCGTTCGTGATCATCAATTGGAAATCCAACCTTTGGTTGTTGATTGATATTGATTGATCCTTGGACATTGGTCTTTGGTACCGTCCAAGTATTCCTTGTATTTGATAAAGACTCACTATTGTTTTTAGCTTGAGTAAAAATCAAATCAAGAGAGAGATATTAACTCCTTGAGATACTTTTATCTAGATTGAGTCTGACTGTCTAGTTGTTTCTCTAGCAAAGTATTTCGGAGTTAGTCCATACAGATTGCTAAGCGAAATATTGGGTGGTTTTGTTAGACCCCCGTTTTTTCACCAACAAATGTTCATGTGGGTACGGTTACATAAACCCAAAATAGTACATTTCCTTTGTGTGTAACAAGCTAAGTTTTCTATCTAACGGTTGAAAGATATTACCTTGAATGCTTTGTGACGAAGCTAACATTGATTGCAAATCCTGATTTGAAAGACTATATAAGGGAGAACTCTAGCAACTGGGAAACCTAATCCCCACACCTTTCGTGTGATACTAGTTGTATTAGCTAGAGTCGATTCTCCTTTAACCTTAGGTTTTCTTCTTAAACCAGGTTAATGACTTAAAGACTTCATTGGGATTGTGAAGCCATACCGATACTACTTTCTCGTAGTTGTGTGATCTGATCTTGCTGATTCTATCATGTTGAGTACAATCGTAACGATTGGCTTGAGATTTATATCTCCGATAGGCAAGATAGAAAAGTAGTCACAAACATCTTCGTCTCATCGTTTGTGATTCCATAATATCTTCTTTCGCCACGTCGATTAAGATTATTGTGAGGTGATTGATAATACTAGGCTGTTCTTCGGGAATATAAGTCTGGGTTATCAATTAGTTCCCGTTCACCTTGATTTATCAAAAGATGGAACAAAAACTTGTAGGTTTATCTGTGGGATACAGATTTATCTATTCTGTAGACTTTTCTGTGTGATACAAATTTGTTTATTAAAGTCTTCGACTTTGGGTCGTAGCAACTATTAGTTGTGGGTGAGATCAGCTAAGGGAATCAAGTGCGTAGTATCCTGTTGGGATCCGAGACGTAAGGAGCGCAACTGTACCTTGAATCAGTGTGAGATTGATTGGGGTTCAACTACAGTCCATACCGAAGTTAGTTTGTAGTAGGCTAGTGTCTGTAGCGGCTTAATACAGTGTGGTGTTCAATCTGGACTAGGTCCCGGAGTTTTTCGGCATTTGCGGTTTCCTCGTTAACAAAATTCTGGTGTCTGTGTTATTTCTATTCCACATTATATTTTTTTATATAATTGAAATATCACAGGTTGTGCGTTTGAATCAATCAATTGGAAATCCGACCTTTGATTTTAATTGAAATTGATTGATCCTTAAACATTGGTCTTTGGTACCGTTCAAGTGATTTCTTTTGTATTTAATTACACTCGCAGATTTCTATTTGCTTGAGTAAGAATTGAATCGAGAAAGAGAAATATAACTTTTTGATATACTTTATTAAGATTGAGTCTTATTGATTCTCTTGAAAGTATATTGGAGTTTTTCCATACAGATTGCTAAGCGCAATATTGGTTGTGGTTATTGTACCCCCGCTTTTTCAGTATTCTTCTGAGATACTCTGGTTTTCAATTTTTCATTAGGGATAAATTGGTAACTTAGAATATATATTTTCAATAAAAATTTAAAACGTAAAATAAAAACGGTCAAATGAAGACTTAAACAGTCAACACATGGTCAAGGTACTAACCCTTAATATTTCAAATATTGGGTACCAAAGCTAGGTGTTGGACATTTGGTAGGTACCAAACGTTAAATAACCCTAAAAAAATATCCAAAAAACAATGGAGATTGAAATAAAAACTTAAACAAATCTAACTTAAACTATTAGCTATCTAAGAAAACAAGAAAAGAGAAAGAAACCCGCTCAGATCTAGCCTAAAATGGACTATATCTGAGCAGTAAGCTTTAATTGTGGTGAGTTTTTTTTAGGTTTCGAGAAGGAGCTAGAGACGAGGGAGAAACTTCTGCCCAAAGTTCATCTCGAATATTCAAGGTCTTATCTAATAAAACTTGTTTAAATTTAGAAACAAATGATGATGCGGACTTAAGATCCGAGGTCAAAGAGAAAGTCTAATCTAGACTTTCCCCTTTACCCCACTTAGCCATGTCATCATTTTTTTATAACCTTTAACTTTGCATTGGAGATAAAACTTTGATCGGAAATGTATTAAATCATAGGTGTCACGTAATTTTAAGACCTTGACCCCTTGCATTGGAGATGCTCTTATATTTTCCAATAAAATATGCTACAAGGTTACAAAAGCGTATTACAAGAACAATTATAATGGGCCATCATGTTTATAACAACACCACTACCAGAATGCTCTGATGGGTCATAAGCAGGGAAATGTCAAAACAAAAAACCATGTCATTTTATGGAGGGGAAATTTCTAAATGGCAAAGAGTATCCGACCCCTGATCGTGCAAATTCTTTCATTATCTTATCTTCATCCATGTTTATGTGGATCATCTTCACGTTATTAATAATTTTTTTTTTTTATCAATTTTTAGATCATATTTACCATATCCTTGTAATGATATATTTTTACCATATCCTTTCATAAGGCATTGATTTACATTATTTCCTTATTAATTCAAAATAGGTAAAACTTACCTTCAGTTTACTTTATCATGTCTACCGTTACCCCTGTAATTTAATTTGTGGCTGGCATTTTCAATGGATCACGATTGTCAATATTCTGGTCCAGTTAACTCATTTCACCCACAAACACTCATCCTTTCCTTATTTCCAACATAAAAGCAGGAAAAAAGAAACCCAAAAAACTCTTCAATAACCTCCATCTCTTTGCTCAGATCTAGTTGGTTTTGGACTAGATCTGAGCAAACAATTTGTTTTATTTTCATTATTATTAGTTTTTAGTATAGGATTTCAATTATGATGTCGTTTGACATTTTTCTTCCCTTTTGGAGCGATTATATCTTCGCTTTTGTGCGATTGTCTGTTCATCTTTATGGTGATTCTATCTTCGATTTCAAGGTGATTATTTCTAGGTATTTTGGTTGGTATCTGATTTGTCATTTTGGATTATTCAAGAACATCAATGATTCAACTCGACGGCGCTGCGATTTCATCTTCAACCCAAGAGATTTAGGGCATCCGGGTTCGTCTCAAACAATGGTTAGAGCAAATTACTTCTCTATTTCAGAAGCATCTCTATTTGAAGAAGACAATTATCTTAAATGGTCGGATTTTATTCCGGTTTATACCATCCTTCCTCCTCCCTACAAAAATTGGATATTGTTGCAGTTCATCGCTCTTTCTCTTCGCGATTTGTTCGTAATTTGTATCTTTATTTGTATTTGGATTTTATTTTTCTTGTTTTATGATGTTCTTGATTATCTTGTAAACATTCATGTAACCTCTATTCTACCATGAAATAAAATGTTACATGATATCAAAAAAAAATAAAAATAAAAAAGAACATAAAATGTAACACCTAATTTTTTTGGTCCTCGACAACGAGAACCTTTTTTACTTTTTTATTTATCTTTTAATGCATCTCATATTGCATTAAAGGTATGCCAAGATACTAACTCACAATTTCGGCAACATAACAAATACAAAAATGTGGTGCAACATTCTCTTTTATTGTATTAAAGAAAAATTACAAAACTTGTCCAAAACATGATTGCATAGGACATCCACTTCAGAAGTGATGTGTAACTCTCTCTAATTTGAGACTTATTTTCTCAAAGCCTAGCCCACTAATTTACAATGCCTCTTACATTATTTACTCCCTCCGTTACTTTTTAATATGCCAGTTTTTATAAATAAATATTTCAAAAAAATATGCCAGTTTCCTAATTGGGAAAGTCAAATGTTACTTTAATTTTCTAGGACCACTTTTCTTTTAACTTCTTTTGATGACAAGTGTTATGTGGACCATTTCACTTATTTATTTGGCTGACAAGTGTCATGGGGACCATTTCACTTCACTTCTTTTATTGACAAGTGTCTAGAGGACCACTTTCAATAATTAGTTCTCTTAATTTCTTTAATTTTCTCAAAAAAAGAAACTGACCTATTAAAAAGTAACGGAGGGAGTATATAATAGCTAATTACATGATCGAGACCGTGCATAATTGTATGCACAATCCTAGGACAACCATTTGTCCAAGGAACCTTTTCCATAACCAATTAAAGTACCGTGTAACTGACCAGTCTTATCCAGTTCTCTCCGGGAAATCCACCCATATCCCAAGTGATTAAGAAATTTCTCTTGTAGTTATAAAGTGCTTTATACTGTTTCAACTCGTCACATAATCCATCCACATGCATAAAGCTTTCAAATCTGCGTAACCACCATTTTGGTGCGTCAACTTCTATTATAAACGTCTTAGCTATCTGAGAGCGAAAGGTATTCTTTTGCAATCCATTCACAAGAGATATCATGATTAAAAACATTTGAGAGAAAATGTTTCACAAATTTTAGAATTCCTTTTGGAGACTATAGGGTTTCATATAAACCCCATAATTTCGATGGATTTCTCAGGTGTTTTTCGCGATGTGATGTTGATGTTAACATAATATTCAAGGTTACTCTAGCATATGTTATATTACGCATAGGAGTGTACAGAACTCCCGGAGGCCTATAGCCTGACATGTACCGCTTGGGTTTGAAGGAGTCCACGGACGCCCGTCATGGGCTTCTCCGGTTATTTTTGGTGGGAGGACGCAGGCTTTTATTCAAATTTTTGGTATCAGGCTTGCCTGCCTGTCCGATAACCTTTTTAAGTTTGGCCATAGTTTAATATTATGTTTTTACGTATATTTTTTATTACTTATAAGATACAAATAATATTGTTAACCAACTGGTAGTAGAAGGTGAATATAATTATTTAGATTTTTCATGTATTAGCATTAATGATCAGTGAAAACACTTAAAGTATGTGGCTTGGCCTGCCCGAAGATTTTAATGTGATGGGCGGGTAATGGGCACAAAATTATTAGCATTACCCAGCCTGCCCGTACCCGATAAACTCTATGGGCACTTTAGGATCAGGCCTGGCCTTCCCGACCTGATTAAATAAATGAGCCGGGCAAACTGACCTGGCCCGTTGTATATCCCTAATTAGGCATATATGTTAAATTTGATTTTAGTTTCCTTTTATCATTGTTATAAAAAGGTATGAGGTTTGTCTCCATGATAGCTATGGCTATCAGACGGACGTCGTTGAACGGGGTCATCATCCGGCGGTCGGGAAGTTCCGGATGGAGTTATTCAGTGGACGGCTAAGAACTTCGGGCCTTAAAATAATCTCACACAAAAGCTTTTTTTTACTTGCCTGTTTTTCTTTTTAAAAATGATACGTTGACCGAGGAAGCAACACCGAGAGTGCACCGTGAAAAATTGTGCGAGGGGATGGTGGGGCCCACTCACGCCCACCCCTATCCCAATTCAGAGAGGGGACATTTCTGACCATCTGATCCCCTCTCGGTGCCCACTTCAGTGCTGGCTTCGGTGGATGTATCAAGACTCCTTTTCTTTTATCGTTCTCCTTTCCTGTCTTCTCTTCTCCTTTCCTGTCATCGATGGATGGACTCACTCCACCTCCACCACCCGTACCTGCAGCTGCAACTGTAAGATCAACTCCTCTTCCATTTGATTCCTGTCGAAGTAACTTTCTCCCTCTTTCAAATTGGTAATGCGCTAGATTTCATTTTAGCTCTTTTTAGTTTTTACTGTTCTATCGAATTTTGCCGGAAAAAGTATGAATAACTAAATCTAATTCTCAGTCCACAAACCCTTAATATTTTCTTTTCTCCCTATTCTTTGTCTCTTTTTTTTATCTTCGAATCAATGAACCCAGCTCTTTTATTGTGCGGAAAATGGGTCATTTGTCCAAATATTTTTAAATCACGGTTCAAATGGACGAGTAAAAAATAGTTTGGGTGAAATGGCCAAAAAAAAAATAGCAAGGATGAAACTGGATTCATCCTAACTTAAATTTAAAAAATAACAAGGATGAAACTGGATACATCCTGTGTAAATTAAAAATAAGAAAAAATATTTGAAAATGGGCACGATGAAACTGGTTACATCCTGCCTATTTTTACATTTTTTGTGCATTTAAACAGTATCAAAATCTAACTGTCCATTTCACCCAGAAATTGTTGATTTTCGTCTTTTTAACAAATTATGTGTTTATTGTGTTTTGCAGATCAATTTTCAGTGCTCTCAAATAAATTAGCTAAATTCGTATTTAGTTATGCGACCAAATTCAGTGGATTTAGTAAATTAGCTACATTCGTAGTTTTGGCGAGGTTAGGGTCAGAGTAGTGGATTAACAAAGAGTAGTGAATTAAGTGGGTAATGTGAAGTTCAATCAAAATTCTATTAGGAAATCATCTCGGATAAGATTCCAAGCCCTACCCTACACAGATCCCATACTCCCATGTCAGTTAGGAATATATTGATTAGTAAAATATTTTGCTTAGTTCAGTTAATGAAATCGAAAGTGGGGATCAGGAAACCAGTCCAATCCCTTAAATAATAGTTGCGGTTCACTCGACCTTTGTGTATAATTAGTG
Source organism: Papaver somniferum (assembly GCF_003573695.1). Lineage (NCBI taxonomy): Eukaryota > Viridiplantae > Streptophyta > Magnoliopsida > Ranunculales > Papaveraceae > Papaver > Papaver somniferum. The sequence continues at coordinate 118,576,986 of NC_039362.1, forward strand.
ACGTAGTCGCCTGCGTTTGACTTTGACTTTTATTTATCTTTTTAAAGAAAAACTTGGTATAAAAATCTAAGGAACTCTAACTTACTTTTGCGGGGAAGTACACATCATCGTCTACGAATGCTACCAAGCTCTACTTTAATCTTGAGGTACCTAAACTTCAATGAATAGGAGAGGTAGACTATTTCAATGATCCTGATATGCTTCAAGTATTTGTTGTTTTCTGTCCGTACCAATGACACATTCATGCTTATTGCACATGCCGTCAGGGTTTTAGTCAAGGAGTATTTATTACTGTCGTTCAAAGAATGGGAGTAGGAGAAACACTACATCCTAGAGTTTGGTGGCACTCCAACCAGCAAGTAATATTCCTCTTCTTATTTCCAGAAAGAATTGCACGCTTTCATCTCCCACCTCAGCCTTTGAATTACATGTATCTTTTGGGTATATCATAAGATTGATGTTCTCTTTACTAGACTTGGTTTTGTATGAGTGGAATAAATATTAGACCCCAAGATTTTACCTTATGTGTTTGTGATGTGATTTTGTTATTTGATTATTGTGTCCTAGAGTTGAGAGGATGCCGCTTAGAGTGCTATTTTTGGGGTGTGTGCTTGCTCTTATTGAGAATTGCCATAAACGAAGCCAACTTCAGTAATGATGAATTAGTTTTAGTCTCCAGCTGAATTTGTAGGGCTCGCCAAATTCAGGTTTTAGTTTCTTGAAATGGTGCATATTCGATGCTCATTGTACTAGCTAGGATTATCGGAAGTTGTGAAAAAAAATGTAAGCATCAATTTTCCATACTATGAACATATGTATGAACTACATCTTTGGTTTCCGTTGACTATCAGCTTTTTCAACTTATTTTTTGAATGGATTCTTACGGATCAGATGATCCAAACATATTAGTTACTACTTGCTACATACTTATACTGTTATTCTGATTGCTATTTCATGCATTACTACGTACATATACAGTTATTCAGGTTGCTATATTATTATTCTTTTAACTTTCGTAGATGGTTCCAACTGATTAAAAAGCAGGGAAATCGATCCTTACGGTTGTCAAGGCTGAATACATCACCATGCGCAAAGAGAGGCCAACAGATCATAGTATGATTCTAATTAAGAACTTGAGGATGACGATGACGGATGACCACATACATTCGTGGTGACAGGCCTGTCTTATGTGACAAAAGGTTGTACTTCAAGTATCGAAGTTGCAACCAGATATAATCATGGAGTTCCAAGGTATAGTTGAGACATGTACTTATGTGGTTTGGTAGCAGCAAGAGAAGACTTTAGAAGAATGTCATATTGCTGAACATATAAACCCAGGTAATCCAAAAGATTAAATTTTATTTTTGAAACCCCTATACAAGTACCAGATACAAAGTAGTTCTGATTTAATGGAGAATACCCTATACACGTAATGAAACGCCTATTATCAATCATTGTAGCATTCTTTGTATTTGTGACCAGGAATGAATTTGATAAATATGATTTTGGACCTCAAACTGCTATTTGCTCCAAATACAGAGCAATATTGTGGCAAGAATCAAATCCTGAATTTGGCTTAGGTTGTGCAGAAGGAACAACTAGACTGTCATACTTAGAGACAGACTCCCATTTTTAGACACATTCTCAGGGCATATAATTCCATGTTTGCATTCACGATGACACGTCATTAATGTTGTTAGACTAAATGGTCGAAATCATCATAAGATTGGATCATTTGGAGCAAGTGAGACAAAGGAGCCGGGATCAACAGGCTCGAGTAATTTTACTATCAACATTCATTAGAGCCACTTAGTTCTGTTTATTACTTTCACATGCAATCTAAGTTTGTTGGAAATAACCGATTTGATAGTTTATTTAATTCAAATTAGGGTTTTGTCTTGATGATTCTTTGGTTATGGTGATCAGGTGAGAGCTGAATATTGAATAGGGAGAATTCTAGGGTGATGGGATGTTCTAGCCGAGGACGTGAGAATTCACAAAGAGCATCTTATTGTCTCAATAAGAACATTTTTGCTGCTGAGAAGGTCTTTCTGTATCTAGCAATAAGTTGCAGGTATTTAGAATCAAATTTTCAATTTTTTCAGATAGTTTTTGTCTGTAGAGTTGATAATTCTTCCATTCTCTGCATTGATGATCAATCAAGAAAATAAGTGACCAAAGGTGTTCCTAAGAAAAGTAACACTTTGTCTTACTCAAATTTGAGCAACCGAAGTTCAACCAAAGGTGATGCTCGGGCCTGTCTGGGACCATCTATGAAGGAGATGATATTCTCACTGTTTGTGGTCATTTCGATGGCTATTTTCCATCTGTCACATAAAACTATATTTTTTATCTCTACCTCTGAAAGCAGGTCATCCTGAATTTGATTTTAATTTTTACTTTTTTTGTACCGATTGTTGGCCTTAAGAAATCATTCTCTCATCGCTCTACCAGAGCTAATTCAGTTTCCATGTATTCCCACTTGCCATCTTAGCTCATCTGAAAGAGCGCATGGGTTTGTTGCCATGTGGTCGTGGGTTCGATTCCCACAGATGGCGAAGGAACCCTATGGTTGTACAATGCTTTGGTGCAGCTACCCTAACATGGTCCATTCTACAGTACCAAATCTTATTACGTATCACACTTAAATTGAAGTGGAGACTATGTTTTGCTTACGCAACATGATGTTTTGTCATAGAGATTATTTTTTGTAGTTGACTGTATATAAGAGTCATATGTTTTACTATAGAGATGAAATCTGTATAAAGCTGGGGTGTGGATACGCATTACAGAAAAAGCTTTCATTACAAGTGGTAGGTGCAATAGAGACCGAGCTCAGTGATGCGGAGAGATGAATTATAGCCATCCTGTAGGTGTGTTACATTTTATATGTTTATTTGTTCTGCACTTCTGTTGATACTTCACCGTAGAGCCTCCTGATGCAGGTCACTCTATCATGCATCATACATGATATCCACCGTTAATAATTTTTTTTAAAAAAATTATAAGAAAACCATGTTTTGAAGTATGTGTACTTGGTTATATCAAAAATCAAGGAAGTACCGTTCTCAGTACTCTACTCTAAACATGTTAAAAGGTCGTATGTAATGAGTGCATACTGCATAGAACTCTATTACCTCTTGGATTAGTGGGTCACACTACTACTTTGTCAGATACTACTATCATTGCTCCCTAGATTATCACTAAAGTCTCTTCTATTATGCACTCAGATGGAATGCAGTAATATGCACGGCCAACATTGTCTTAGTAATTTCTTTCAAGGGTCTCATTGCTCTTAGAATTTGATTAGTGTTGTATAAACTTCATTATCAAATCAAAGTGGTGTTCGGTTGACAAAGATCTTTACTCCTTTTGTTTATTGTAGTTGCTAAAAATCTAACAACCACACCCAAGATGGAGATCTACTAACAAGTAAGACATGAAGTGCATCAAAGTAAACATGAACACAAGGTTTTTACGTAGTTCGGCTATTAATGAAGCTTACATCCACGGGGTTTCACTATGATCGGAGTGTTACATGAAGATCCATTAATGGAGGTCCTCAAGAGACTTGAAACTCCATTAATGGAAGAAGTATTACATACAAGCTCAAGAGCTCTCGGGTCGTTTGAGGAGAAAAGAAGAAGCATCCCTACAAACATATTTCTCTTTCCCTTATAAAGGGGTAGGGATGTACACGAGTTACAATAATGCCCTTAGGGCTGACTAGTTAGGATAAGAGCTAGCAAGGTCTTATTTCCTACAAACAATTGTATCTAATTAAGCTACTTCTTCCTAGATCTCTCGACACGTGTCCGTTACATATTTTCTGCTCCTACATTTATGCCCCTTTTCTTGAGGTTTGTTCGAAGAGCAAATCCTTAAGAAAATATTGCGTCTGCGCTGTTGTTGATGTCTTGCATTCGGTACCTCCACTTCGGGTCTTGGCTTGATGACGTTATCTGTGCGTTATTCAAAGTCAAACTGATTGTTACCCGAATCTCAAATTGTGGCGACTTGGGATTTCTGTTGGGCTGCGAGCTGTCTGGATCTGGGCTTCTGAGTAGAATGCCTCCCGACTAGGCATATCATTGTCTTTGGTCCGATCTTGTTGTGCTTACCAATTGGTTCTTATGTTTCAACTGTACTCGACGTCGCGTGCTTATTTCCTCTTTAATCGGATCTGGCTTTTCTCGATATTGTAGACGAGTTCAAGTCGTGCTGTTATAGATGATCGACTCGGAGTCAAGTCTCGTCTTGTAGGAATTATCCTCTTTGGTTGATTTAAAATTCTTGGGTGTACTTCTGGCTTGGATTAAGCTTGCATTTGGAGTTCAAATTCCTTGCTGGTAGTAGTTCTCTTAGGAACAGCTGTTCTAGCACTTGTTCAAGATGGTGTCTGGAATGTCCAAACGAGTTGAATTCTTGTTGAGAATTTCTGATGTTGAGTCGCTCTTCTAGGTTTTAAATGGCTTCCTTTTCCGATACGAGTTTGGTGGTGTTTGCCTCTGTTGTGGGTTCTTTGTTGGGAAGAGTTGATGACTTGGCGGTGCATCGGATGTACTTTGCATTGAGTTGTATAGCTTTACATTGTTGCTGAAGGAACTGAGCAGAAGAATACAAACTGCGTCTGCAGTATGCATACTTGCCCTTATTCTTGTGCGAAGTTTCAAAGAAATTAAAGGCTGCTGATTGTTGTCGTCGTGTTGTGACATTCTTCGTAGATCTGCTTCCATCGGGTTGTACTGTGTAGTCTTAGCTAACATTTATGAACTGAACCATGACCTCAGCCCCGAACTATCAGTCTCCCTTGGTAATCGCCGCTCACTTCGGGTCGGATTGCTATTCTTTCGCCTGAAGTATATATGAAGCATTCCCGAACTGACTAGACTTTGGACAATCTGGTCATGCACTCATCATGTTCGAAGTTGTTGTGTTTCTCCTTGGTGGTCTATGCTCAAAATTTTACTGGTTCAGCGGGCATCAGTTCTTGTCGAATTGTAGTAGAAACTCCCTAGACAGACATGGGTTGTTGCTGCTTACGAGGGAAAATGACAATTTCTATATCTCAAGTACGATGCAAAGTCAAACCTTTGTTGTTAGCATAAACATCACAGTGAATCGACCCATGTTACTATTCAGTTAGCTGAAAATGAAAAGGCAATGAGAGGGATATAGGCTTAGCACCTTAATTCTAGCATTTTCCTGGTCTAACTTGTTTCCATACGACTCTAAGGATGTGACCGATTGTTCCCGTACTCGCGATGTTACTCACTAAGCATGCTCACGGCATGAATCAGCAAAATATCTTTGGTCTAAAGTGAAAAGAAGCATGCAAGTTATGGCATATCAACATGGTTGTAAAGTGTTTGGGTTTATCCTAGTCTTTCCAATTATGCAAACAATCATTGAACTACGCAGTATAACAATTTCTAAAAATAGATGATACTTAGCTGTTTTTCGAAACCGACTGACTGTCTTGGCGTCCCCAGTTTGCTTCAAAGCATGATGAGGGTGTTCTCGTGTCGCTCCTGCAAAGCACTTTTCTTGCATCGATCTTGTGTCTATCTGATTGTTGTCGAAGGGACTGCGCAAAGGAATACAATCTGCTTCATCCTAGTACGCGTACTTGCCCCTATTCGTTTGCGGAGTCTCGAGACAACAATTGTGCCCCTGTGCCCCAGACTAGCTCTCGTCCTTAGTTTCTACGTCTTTCTTCTCGCCCAAAGATGTGCATCCAGATCTGTGCACAAAATACTTAAGCTCATGTAATGCACGAGGGCTAGTGACAACTATATCAAATAGCAAAATATCATCATGTTTGGTACAAACGATATCACATTCGTAATTCGTAATAAAACATGTGATAGGGTTCTGTCAAATGAGCTACGAAGCACACATGTTTGTTTTAGCACTATTAGAACGAGCAATCAGTTGAGATTTTATAGTGGCCGATGATGAACCGAAATGTGTGGATGACATGTCCCCTTTAGTTAAAACAACTTGCAGTCTTGGGGATAGGCGATACTTAGCTTGTTTTTTCGGTGATAGATTTTGGTTTTGCTGATGGCGATGAAGTACATAAGGTCATTTTTTTCGACCTGGCAAGTCCTGATACTTGGGCGCATTGTTCTATTGTACTTTGGAATGGCGTGGAAGGCTAGTTGTAGGCTCTACTCGTACATTACTCGCCTCATAACCGAACTATATAGTTACTTGTGATCTTATTTGCTGCCAGTGATGTCGACACGGTATGGTTTGTTTCTGCAACTTCTTGCTTGATTCACAAACTCGGGAGACTCCGTGATCTCATTGCATCCTTCGTCTCACTGCAACGTTCGTTTGGTTGGTGATCTCGGTCCGTAACTTTTGTTGTTCACGATTCTCGACTAAGACAATTACTCTTCTTATCTTCCGTGTCCCTGTATGTAGTCTCGTCTGTTCGTGTTACCCTGACATAGCTTTGGTTTCCATCGACCATTCCTGTTGTGGGCCGATTGATGCTGGTTGCTTTTGCGTTTGATTTTGTCCATCATGTAGCTTCCGTGCACACCATTTAGCCTCCATGTGATATTTAGCTCAGTTTGTGTTAGCATGTTGATGACCGATTAGAAGCCGCCTCTGTTACCGTTTTCTTACAAATACGATGTACTTATGTTATTCAAGTCTCCCACGCTGATGACCCGACAGATCCGTCGTCCCGATTGTGTTTCCCCTTTCATGTATAACCGCTCGTAGTTTTAGCATACATATTTTCCTGCAATACTAATCATTTCAGAGTAGGCATTAGTTAATATTCCATATCTGTCGAACACACTCAACAGGGAGGGTCATCGGGCCTAATGCCATTTCCCGATTGAGGTATCTCATCACTATCTTTTAGATTCAGTGGAAGTGTATTAGTCGTTCCTAGTTGCTAGGCCTGATGGTCCCGAGTGGTTATCGACCAACCATCTCGGGCAAGTGGTCACGGCCACTTGCGATGGGGGTAACCTGTCAAGTGTAAGTAGGTTACCTGGCTGAGAAGAAATCGTATCTTAACTTCCTTTGATAACTGGCTTCCAACCACCAGAACCCTTAGGCTACCTCGTCACTTGCACACTGCCACTGCCCCGAGTATCGAATATCCAGTCGACTATAAGCCACCTCGGCACTTCCACACTGGCGTTGCCCCGAGTACGAATGACCATTCGAGTGTAAGTCATCTCGGCACTTCCACACTGACGTCGCCCCGAGTATGAATGACCATTAGTCGCTCATGTCTTATTTCCTACCCCTCGCGGTTTTAAAGAAATAAATGACAAGTTAGCTTCTGGCTCGTCCAGGGCTCTTAGATCACCTCGGATCATTCCGTTTGATGACCCGAGTACGAATGACCTGTGTGTTGTTACAGTACGCTAACAACCCAAGGCGTCCCCCAGGTTATTATTTTCCAAAGCCTGTGTAGTCTAAGTTGGAGTCAGAAGTCTTAGACCATCTCGGGCCATTCCGTTTGATGACCCAAATACGAATGGTATATCACTGCGTTTATCATACCATCGCCTTACCGTTGTACGTTTCATGCAGTACACTATGTTCCACGAATATTCAATTTCGGTCCCGTTTCATTGCCACGATTTGTGAGTTCTTTCCTTGATCTTGGAGTTATCAGTTGTCTCCCGAAGAATGCCTTCATTCTACCGTTTGTCTCGATTTGTTCGTTTCAAGTTTCGCCCTGACTATACGCTTTGTGTTAGGATAGACAGAGTCCTACATTGCATCCGTAGTAGATTGTTGTCGGCAAGGTGATATATCGTCTCACTGGTAGTCAGGCTTGGTGTGTTCACATACAAAGGTTTCGATAGGCAAACAGTTGTGTTATTTCCCGAAGTTGATATCTTCACATAGTCGGCTGTTGCTGCGAGGTAATCGATTCCATGCTGGAAATTCGTCCGATGAAAGGTATGCTCGAGTGGTTGTTTGTTGGCCCGAGCTGCCTTGCTCCCAATTTATCGAAACAGAGAGGAAGTAGTCATGAGTTGGTTCTGAGATAGACGAATTCCCAATATACATTGGTATGTGTGTCTGGTCCGAAGTAGCTGAGTACTAAACATAGTTGGTGTGGCATTGTGTCTCAAGTGATTATTTTCGGAGCAGCGTTTGCCCCTCGTCCGTTCAGCGTCATACACTAGTGGGATATCTCAATCACACGTTGCTCCAATATCGCCGAATCTCCCATGCCATCATGTCACTGTCGTATCTCTCTTGATTCCCTCAAAGGTCCCTGTGAATTCTAATTACAGGTTAGCAACTACGAAGAGAATCTAACCACAAGACCACATCCTTCAAGCTTTTACAGTAATTAGGCGCAAGACGACTCGTGTTGTCATTCTATGCATATTAGCTTTAAGCGAAATAAATGTTATCGCGATGAGTTGCTCATGCTATTCAATTTTTCGTACAAGGATTATATTATGCCTTCCCAGGCGTTTCGATGATATACGATTATTTGAGATAACGATCGAGAATCGCAAATACAAAGGTCGTTCCCTTTTAACTTGTTGCTCATAAGATGTTTAGTGTGTCATTAACATGTTATAAATACTTATGAATTAGTGTATAGCGAGACATTAAAATGTGTATGACATCGATTTTGAGTTCCAGTAATGATACTAGCCATATCACTCCACTAAATATGCCAAACCACAATCACTGAAATGGTCTAAACAAAAGGCACTCCCTTAAGCATGTATAGTAAGCTAGAGAACTTAAAGTTATCATGTTAAGCATGGTCTCAAACGTGCGCGTATGGGAATACCAACATAACTGTACTCATGTTGTATGATATTCAGATTCTTTTAGATGGATTATGCTCGTCTCAATTTCTCAAGAATTTTCGCGCATGTGAGTCAATTAATTAGCTATCAATAATCCGGGAGCAAGAAGGAAAAGATTCTTCCCTTTTAATGTAACGTCCACGATTAGTCGAAGTGGTTGTCACAATCGGGTCTGTTGACCCTGCGCACATCTTATCTGAAATTTTCCCTTGAAATGGATTGAGATGCCCCGACACAATCTGACACGAGTAGGTGCAGCTTGATACGTTGCTTCTTCTCGGGCAACTGACCGTTGTTCATAGTTCGACTGGCATATCATAATGAGCTTTACAGATCTAGGCGATCCGGATCCTTCCGCCGTGAATCCTTTGTGCAGATTCTCTAAGCAATCAGTCTTCTTGTTTGGCTTTTCGAACTTCTTGTTGTCCCGAGACGAGCTATCTGGAGCCGAGGCCGCGGTTTGGAGCATGCATTAAACTGTCATGCCTGGGGTAGTGATCGAGGGGTTGATCCAAGGTGGTCATATATGAGTAGAGTATGCGAGTCCGAGTTGATCGTATGGGCAGTTCTTCTCCATATATTGGGTGGCGACCGGAAATGGATTCTCACATTAATAACAAGTTATCATTCTCGGATTGTCACTTCCCGAGCTGATATTTTTCGAGTTAAATTTTCCTTTGTGTTAAAGTTCTTACATTACCATTTATTTCTTTCATGGTCTAAGATATTAGTGATCATTTATAGAATACAAATATCTATATCGTCGGGACTTTGTTTTTCACAAAATCAAGTGATTTTTCTGTCATCTTTGGAGATATTTGTATGTATATCCATAGAGATTGGTGATAAACTCCAATTCACTATCTCATTATTGCAGTGAAACTCTGTTCAACCATAACATTCATCGTTATTATAGTCCCAAATATTGGGTCTTATTTTTCTGATCATCACGACGATGGGACAGTCGAATGAGCTTTGCCCCTTATCATAACGTGATTGCGTAGTCCTTTATGATCTCTAATGAGTGGTTTCCTCTTCGTCCGTCATGGTTGAAGGTGTAATCATTATAAACGTTGGCTTAGATGGCACGAAATGACATAGTCCGAGGTTGGGCTGATCTGAGATGGTTGATCACAAGAGATTGTCCATAACAACATTCCTCTGAGATAGTTTCGCCGAAGGTTCAATATTTTTCATCCCCATCGTCACTTTTCTGCAACAACAAGCTATTTTAAGTGAGTATCTAAGAAAGAACTTAGCCTAGTTGCACATTCGACATCTGGATAATAATAGTGCCACTAACGACATCACCCATTTTCCCCAAAGCCTGGCCAAAGACTTGGTACTTAATGTTTTCAAAATAAGATGATCTATTTTATCAATTGCATGCAAAATCAGATTTGGGTTATTCACTTGGATTTGAATGTTATAAACAAACAAATATGAATGTTATAAGCGATGTATTGAATGGACTAAGTGCTAGAGAAAGGTGGAACTTATCTTTTATTTCCGATGGCTGATGCCATGGCCTGCGCTTTGGTAAGCGACACCCCTTGACACAGGACGTCAGCTTCGATCCTTACTCCTACTTCAGAGATATAGTTGATGTCGCTGCGACACGTCATTATGCTAGAATTCAACACCCTATGTTGCGTGGTTATCCCATTTCGTTGCATGATTCGGGCAGGTTCTCCCAATACAACTTCAAAGTTGATCTTTCACATCGATTGTGTTGGGCAAAATTATCACATCCGCGATGGTGATTCAAGGTGATCCGATATAAGAAGGATATGGTTGTCAGAGTTAATCGTCTATTCAGTTCTTCTCACGATGCTGAGAGGCCGATGCTTCACAAATCCAGTGGGTAACGTCTGGTGGTTTGGTCATAGAGGATCGTTTCGTCTTCATGTGCAAAGTTGCTCATCCTTTGGAGTCTACGTCATTGACTGCAGCTTGCGTGTGCACTGCCAATATCATTTTCTTCTCAATTGATACTCGGGATTGAATTTATGCACATGAGGAGGATGTAAATAGCATTTATCAAAACGACTCGCAAAATGGGGATTGAGGAAAATAAGAATGTTCCCTGTTATAGATGAAGGTCCCTTGAGGTTGTGACATTTTCAAACGATCCGTCTCGACTTTCCCAAGCAGAAAGCTCCCGAAGCGATTTGATAGTAATCTTCCGAGTTGACGAGTCTGAGTTGATCTGAAGCGGTTGTTCCGTCCGGTATGGTTCATCTTTCCAGATATAAAATGAACTGACCCGAGCTAGGCTTTGCAAACGAATGGTACTGGCCGATGTAGCTAGCTCCGACCTGTTGCCTGGTATCTGCCCCGATTTGACTTGACACGAGATGATTTTGATCCGAGTAAGTTAACTGACTCGCCCCAATATAGAATTCCACGAAGCTGAGTTGTTGTAATTCCCATTGATACTACAAGCAGAATTGGTCGAGATGGTCATTGACTGGAGCTGCACTAATGAACCCAGAGATGGCCAGACCCAAGATAGACGCTAGGAATTGACACAGTTTAAACAACCAAAGTTTGATTGAACACGTTTGGTCCCGATGATGATCTCTTCCGAAGCTGAATGCTGAGACCCGATCAACCCGATGTTGATTACAGTTTATGATCTCATCCGTGGTGAAAATTGATAAGATATATCCAAAATTACTTGTTCTGTGCAATCCAAAACTACTGCTACTTACTGCTGGAGTTGGCAGGCGAATCTAGTGTACTGGCAAGATTGCGACACTTGAACAAATTGATCAGAGCTCGGTCCAGCTGTGGCAGTTTGTCCCGTGACGATTTCCTTCGAAATTGAGGTGCTGAGACCTGGTTAAATTGATGGTGGCTTCACAAATTCCATCTTCCTGTAACTCTCGATGGTGAAGGTTAGAGGTGAAATCTACATCAGCTATGTTATTCCAATTATCACTGCAACAACAAATCAATCGAGTGAATAGAAAAAAGGAGTAACTATATCATTCAAGGTAGAAAGGCCCCAGATAAAAAAAACAGATAAATCCCCAAATCAGCTTAGGATTTCATCACTCAACGTTTTCAAAATAGCTTAAATGGGTTTACAAAACAAGATCTGCTGATAGCAAATCTCCCATCGAAACAGAAATCGAGTAAAACTTTTGAAAGAAAATCCATTTTTTGCTCAAGAACAAACCCTAGATTTCCATAAACACCTTTTGAAAAATTTGCACTCAAAACTTTCAGATCGAAGTGTAAACAAAATAAGAGATAGATGAGAAGAAAATTCGTCCTGTTTCAGGCTTGTTGTCCGGCGAAGTATCTCTGTTTTCGATTTTGTTGAAGCTTTCACTGTATTCATCTCTGATTTAGACACATGAGAGTTCACTGCTTCTGTTGTTCGTTATCTGAATATAACTTTCTGTTGGCAAAGTTACATGTTTTCCCCTCACACTTCAGCCTAAAAAGTTGGTAGATCAATACCAACTTCACTGGAACTAGATCAATACCAACTTCACTGGAACTACCACTTCCAAGCTAAGAACTACAAATTGGAGACTCTTGGTCCCCTTAGTCGGCGCCAGAATGTAGTTGTTAAAAATCTAACAACCACACCCAAAATGGAGATCTACTAACAAGTAAGACATGAAGTGCATCAAAGTAAACATGAACACAAGGTTTTTACGTGATTCGGCTATTAATAAAGCTTACATTCACGGGGTTTCACTATGATCAGAGTGTTACATGAAGATCCATTAATGTAGGTCCTCAAGAGACTTGAAACTCCATTAATGGAAGAAGTATTACATACAAGCTCAAGAGCTCTCGGTCATTTGAGGAGAAAAGAAGAAGCATCCCTACAAACATATTTCTCTTTCCCTTATAAAGGGGTAGGGATGTACACGAGTTACAATAATGCCCTTAGGGCTAACTAGTTAGGATAAGAGCTAGCAAAGTCTTATTTCCTACAAATAATTGTATCTAATTAAGCTATTTCTGATTGATCTCTCGACACGTGTCCGTTACATATTTTCTGCTCCTACATTTATCTTGGAAAATGAAGAGAATTTGATTACAATTATTTTACAGGTGGCGTATGACAATATGTTACAATTTTGTTTCAATTGAACCCGTGACATTGAAAAGTATTTTGAGCCATATGGTAATGTATTGCATGTCATAACCCGAAGGAACGTTGCATTTGTTCAGTCTGAGACACATGAAGAAGCTACTAAAGATCTTGAGTTCACTCACACGAGGTAAGTTGGTTCTCTATATCTTGCTGCTGGATAGTTGCCATATATAATTTGTTGCTTTGTGGTTTGTTGTAAGATGTTTGGCAGGGTTGTCTCTATTGAATGTGACCTCAGTATGAGAGCAGCAAGGTGGTAGGGGGACGATAGTCGTAGGATAGGAAGGGAATATAGTCGTTCTAGAAGTAGAGGTCCAGTGCATCGAGGTTTCCAGTGATGAAAACTAACTTTACAGTTCCATTCCAAATAAATCATGCTTCTTTGCCAGACACAAAGGGTTAATGTGAATCAATAACATGTACTCCCTCCGTTCCTTTTTAATAGTCTGGTTTCCTAAAATAAATGTTTCAAAAAAATAGGCTGGTTTCCTAATTGGGAAAGTCAAATGTTACTTTAGTTTTCTGGGACCACTTTTCTCTTAACTTTTTTTGATGACAAGTGTCATGTGGACCATTTCACTATACTTCTTGTTGAGATATATGTTTTAAAAACATTAATTAATTTCCAATGTTATTCTCACAATTAAATGGTTTTAATGTGACCATTATTCCTTTCCTTAAAGAATGAATTTATTTTGTTTTAATGCCAAAAATCGTTTTCAAATTGAGTGGGTTAATGAAGCTAATTATGTCCTTCATTTACTCATATTTATTTCCTTGGCTATTAAAATAAAATCAGATTTTTTTTATGAAAAAAGGGTTAGAGGAGTTGTATAACATTTTCTTATGAGAGAGTTTTTTCATTTATGTTTCAGAAGAGTTGTTGAAACATTTTTTATAGAGAGAGTTTCTCTTTTATGTCTCTTGGGTTTTCGAAGAAAAATGAATTTTTGTGAGAAAGAAAAACAAGTGTGTGATCATCTTTGATTTTTCTAAATGTGTTTCTGAGCAAGAATGAAGTGTAGAAGTTTCACATCCTGTCATCGTGCAAGAGTGATTGTGTAAGAGATTGAACTCGGCTGTTTTATCCTGGGGACGACGCGCCATTGAAGAACTGCTTACACAATCTTGGGCAGAGCCGCGAAACGTCTTAAAGAAAGTGACCTAGTCCGTGACTCAGCCATAACAATGTTTTGTTTGTTTTTTTTATGATTGTTTTGCAGGCATAGTTCAACAATTGTTCCAACAATTTTAAGACGATTATTCCGCCACAGATATCAAAAGAAAACGATTGATGAAACGCGATAAGTATCATTGTTTTATTTCGTTTTATAGAACTATAATCGGTATAATTTTTCTTTGACGATTGAAAATGATGCTTGAGATTTTAGGTAACCTGATACATAGAGTTAGTTTTATGTTTTGGACTAGGATTGTAAAATGGTTGATATATTTTCGTGAATTTTTTGCATAGAAAAATATTGCTGAACATACACGAACGTTTTTGACATGTTATAGAGTTTTATGCGCATCTCTTTAACGAAAAGGAAGTGGGTCTTGAAATTTTAACCGAGTATATGAAACATCATGAGGATCTTACCTGTAAAATTGCATAATTTTTGGAGTCCGAAAAGTATTTTTAGAGTATTTTACGAAACTGAATAATGTTGTTGAAAATTTCCGACGATTAGAAATTTAGTATTGATTAATTTAGTATTTCTGATCTCTGTGCTGATATTTTGGGTTTGTGTGAAGCATGAAACTTTTAAATTATGAACTTATCTTCGAAACCCATTTTGAAATTTCCTGTTTGGATTTTAAGATTGAGAGATGTGGTGATTTCAAAATCGTTGTGTACGTTTGTCCAAAATAGGAGATGATACTTGATATTAGAGATTAAAGATTGAGATGTAACAAATTATATTAAAATTCATGTTTTGATTTTGATTTTGATTTTGTTTTTTATTACTTCTTACTCTTGTTTTGGAAATGAAAAAGAAGATCATTGTTAGAGATTAAGCTAATGCACCACATGTGCTTGATAATATGCTTAATGGAAAGTTATAACTATATGTTATAACTATATAACTTTGAATCTTTGATTGAAACTTAAGAGAAACATAGAGTGCTATGTTTTATTTGATTTTCAAGTAATTATGTAAGTGCATACCTTACATATTTTTTTTGGTTTCAAATGCTCACATGTACATGATTGTGACAGGTGAAAATTCACTTATTTGAGGAAATTTTATTTTCTAATGAAATAAAAAATTACGGGAGATTAATCGATGTGTGGAGCAATGGAGTTGCTGATTTCTTTGTTAGTGCACAAAGAATGGACAATGGTTTACAACTAATTGAGCTTTAAAAGCAATTGAGGTATGTTTGATGAACTATTTGTAGTTATTGTAGTGATCAAATAATGACATTCTAAATTGAATAAATTGATTGTTCAATCTTAGAATAAATTTTAGGGAAACAAGATATTGAGAATTATTGTGTATGACAATAAACATGTGACTCATATAAGTTTGGAACTTATGAGATGGAATTTTATACGAACCTAAAACCGAAATATTTTGAAACCTAGTCAAAACCAATGTGAATATCAACTCTCACCAAGAAATGAACATAATATTGATTATGAATTTATTTGCTATTGTTGCACGGTATTGCAAAGATATCAAATGTTATTAACAACGCTTTTCAAGCTAAGTTAATGTGAATTGTGGATACGGTGAGAGGTTGATATATATTGGTGTTTTACACCATGTTTGTTTTGATAGGTTATGGTTCAAAAGTTAAACCAAATCGTTTGAAAGAAAGTGGTGTTGAGATATACTCACATCACTAGGATTTTCGGTATTGGTACGATCTCAAAGTTTACTTTGGGTAGAACAATCTTGTTAAAGATGTTCATACTTCCGAAATGAGAAAGAATTCTAGTTTCCGCCTATCTTGTTATTTACAAGATTGAGATTAGAAATTTGTTGAGTTTGATCAATGCAATACTACAAATGATATGTTATGGATAAAATGTTTGAGCATAATATTGCAATTTTATCATAACATAAATTGAATTTTCAATATTTGAAATATGAGATTTTGTCATGTTTTTTAAGAAATCAATGAGATAGTGATGAAAATGAGCATGTTATATTTTATTATAAACTTGGTGAATTTTTGAGTAACATGTATGTAATCTTACCTAACTCATAAAAGCATAAACACTTTCAAATCTTACGCAACTTGCAATGATACTGGATGAAATAAAATATTTGAGAATTTTATAAATATGCTTCGAGTATCTAGTCTTGATATCAAATATGATTTTTGAGTAGTGAATTAGAAATGTTGCTTTCAAGAAAATTGTTTGAATTTTTTCTCTATATTGTGCAAAACGTTTTGGGTTTTGATCATTGGTTTATTAGTTTTTCACAATTTATTGGGATCTTTGGATATTGTTTTGAAATTCTTGTTTGAGTGAAAAAATAGTGGGGGTTCCATACCCTATGTTTCACCAACTTTGATTTAAATTAGAGGAACTAGAAACATGAAAGTGACAAGTAATTCACTAAGAATGAACCTAGAAAAGCATATATGGTGAGACTAAATTTTAGTCATGAATATTTTGTTAATGGAAAATAACTTCTTATAGAGAGTAATTTTTTTCTTCAAACTATTAAATCTTTGGCAAAAAGCTTTTATGAGCCTATTGTTTTTAGACAAGCAAACAGAAAATTGTTGACTCTTGCATTCATGTCGCTAATTAACTTATATGCTTGTTTTGTTGATGTTGTTTCTACGATATATGATTTGTTATATTCATAAGTAGAAATATATACTTTTGTGTAAGTCAAAGATGAGAATATATGTAAACCAAGCATGGAAAACTGTGTAGTTTCTACAATAAAAGAAATCATATAAGTTAGATAAGTTATCCTTTATATTCTGAAAAACAACTTTAAAACAATTTACAAAATAAAAATTGTTTACTTGATTCATTCGAATAATTTCAGAATTGATGAAAGTGAAATGCACAATACTCTTTGTTTTGTATGCATAAGTGATTTTTTGAATTTTTATTCTAACTTATAGGATGAAAATGAAATTGAGAACATGCTTAGTTTGTTATTTGACATGAAAGACTTGAGTGAAGATGATGTATATTTTTGAAATGAATTTTTTCTTTCTTTGGATCGTTTTCATTTCAATGAAAATAGAATTTTTAAAAGAGACAAAAATATATATAGTCTGACTGTAAACAAGTTTTCACTCATTGGTTTAGTGCTAATGCTTTTGAGATTATGTGTGATTGCACTATACATGAATATGGTAGATCAGTATGCTTCTTTGCTACGTGATTGACTATATATATAAGTATTTTTTGTAGTGGGGGTTTAATATATTACTTCCATAGTGGAGGTTTTATATTCAGATTTACCAATCCTAGTATGGAAAATTGGTAAACTTTTGAGAACGTTATGAGGTGTTTCAAACACCTTACACCTAAAAATACACTATCTAAATGGTTACCACAATTAATTAAGGATATTGTGAAGCTGATTGGACATCCTTTCAGGTGAATCCTCTAAGGGATGGAGTGATTGGATCCTCTACTAGATAGAGGAACAGACATATTAATCCAATGTGATAGTACCGCAGCTATTGCAAGAATTGAGAACGTTATGACAACTACAAGAGTTGATGTTATGAGAATGAATTATATAGTGTCTGGAAAGAGATTTCATTAGTCCTTTGACGAAAGGATTGATAAGAAGATGTGATACATCTTAGGGATGAGGTTGATGCCCATTGAGATTGAGTCATATATGATGGATACCCAACCTAGAAATAGGTTCAAAGGGACTAGACGAAGTCATAAATGATATGGAGATGCGAGAATCATGCTTTTGAAGAACTCATCCCACAACATGACATCCTGAAGCGAGTAAAAGGTTGAGTTTAATTTTAATTTTAAAATTTTAAACTCTTAATGATGTTTATATCTCTATTTAAAGTGGGGTACTTTCAGGAGTACTCTTGATAAACTCACCTATATGAATGTGAAAGTGTGACCGCTTTCTATGAGAATATGGGCAGTTCTCTAGATCATTCATTAAACTGGGATACAAGCACATGGCCATAATGTGATGGCTTTAGACTTTACACTAGTATAGTCGTGTGTGTTAAGTAATCTTTTATCTCCTAGAGTTCAAGACTTATGTTCACTCTATGGTCAGATTTAAGAGAGCCTATTAACACTACGTAAAGGTTCAAGTCGCGAGACACCTTTGCTTATGCACAATTCTACAAGTTCTTGCTCAATGTTTTGAAAAATATAAGTGGGGGATTGTTGAGATATATGTTTTAAAAACATTAATTAATTTCCAAATGTTATTCTCACAATTAAATGGTTTTAATGTGACCATTATTCCTTTCCATAAAGAATGAATTTATTTTGTTTTAATGCCAAAAATCGTTTTCAAATTGAGTGGGTTAATAAAGCTAATTATGTCCTTCATTTACTCATATTTATTTCCTTGGCTATTAAAATAAAATCAGAATTTTTTTATGAAAAGGGTTAGAGGAGTTGTATAACATTTTCTTATGAGAGAGGTT
Source organism: Papaver somniferum (assembly GCF_003573695.1). Classification (NCBI taxonomy): domain Eukaryota; kingdom Viridiplantae; phylum Streptophyta; class Magnoliopsida; order Ranunculales; family Papaveraceae; genus Papaver; species Papaver somniferum. The sequence continues at coordinate 118,595,544 of NC_039362.1, forward strand.
TTTCATTTATGTTTCAGAAGAGTTGTTGAAACATTTTTTATAGAGAGAGTTTCTCTTTTATGTCTCTTGGGTTTTCAAAGAAAAATGAATTTTTGTGAGAAAGAAAAACAAGTGTGTGATCATCCTTGATTTTTCTAAAAGTGTTTCTGAGCAAGAATGAAGTGTAGAAGTTTCACATCCTCTCATCGTGCAAGAGTGATTGTGTAAGAGATTGAACTCGGCTGTTTTATCCTGGGGACGACGCGCTATTGAAGAACTGCTTACAAAATCTTGGGCAGAGCCGCGAAACGTCTTAAAGAAAACGACCTAGTTCGTGACTCAGCCATAACAATGTTTTGTTTGTTTGTTTTATGATTGTTTTGCAGCCATAATTCAGCAATTGTTCCAACACTTCTTTTGCTGACAAGTGTCATGGGGACCATTTCACTTCACTTCTTTTATTGACAAGTGTCATAAAGACCACTTTCAATGATTAATTCTCTTAATTTTCTCTAAAAACAAAACCAGCCTATTAAAAAGGAACGGAGGAAGTACTATTTTAGGTAATTAAAGTCGAGGGATGGATTTAATAAAAAGGAGTCATCTGTCTGCACAAGGTTTCGTAACTCAACTCTCCCATAATAATTTGGCTGGAAAATTTGTGAATTTGGTTATATATGATTCTGCCTATGACATTTAAGAATCATTGTTTATGTTTGTGTTTAGTGGAAAACCATAACAATGGAGACCAGTTTTATGCACTTATTCAAGTCCTTTTATAGTCTACAAATGTACGGATAGTGATGCCTATGTCCGTCTACATTTTGAACCATCAGGAGTGTGGGTAATTTTATAGTTCAGCTAACAGTGTTCAACGAAACAATGATTCTTAAATGTCATAGGCAGAATCATATATGTGCTTTTCACATTGGTTCACTCACATGGGTTTTTGTTTGTGTGTTTGTGTGTGTCAAGAGAGACTGCAGGCTACCTCCAGGATTCAATGCTTGGAAGTTGGATCAGGATAGACTTTCACGAAATGTATGTGCCGTTGATTTACATTCACTCAATTTTACATCAAACATATTGATGGTTAAACATATTATTATGCATTGGTTGTCTTGCAATAGGCTACTGTACTTCAAGTGTTGATTTATTATTGTTGGATTTACCAGTCTTTGCTTAGGTTTCTATAGATGAAATTTACAGCTTCTACGCCGCTTCTTGCCCCCATAGTGGGTTTTTAGCATTCAGTCTTCCATGGGTAAGTTATCACTAAAAGGAATGTTAGAAGCTTTTCGTTTTCTTATGGATCACAGGATCAGTATTCAAAAACAGATCAAGCTCTTAGGTTTTTCAAATTTTATGCTACTTATGATTGTTATCTCTCCTCTTCTATATCAACTTGCTTTTATAAAAAGGATACTGCAAATCGAATAGAAGAGAGGCTTGGAGTTGGTTTCTCCAGGCTTATATTGGCATCTTGGTGGTACGTTTTGGTAGACCTTTCTTTGGCCATTCATTGTTCACATATATATATACATACATGTATGTATGTAAATGCTTATCACTTATTGAGTTATCTCTTTTGTTTCAGGCCAGATATATAACTGTTTCACTTAGGAGAACTATTCTTTTTCCATATGATTTTTTTGATAGAAGGTGCATTATAAAACCTCAAGTTTACTGGGGCTTGCATATGAAGAGGGATAAGGAGAGTCGAACATACAAATGATAATCCCATGTCTTCATTTTGTTGAATCTCAGCTTTTATGCAGGCTTGCTTCTTAGAAAGGATCATAAAATTTCGTCCTACTCCTTAAAAGAGGTAAGGTTCTTTTCACAAATTTGCAAAAGCTAGAGGTATATAAGTCTTATTTGGTTAAATTAATATCAATAAATGGTTCGTTAGGTTACTCATCAGAGCTAGCTAAAATTGTCATGTTTCTAATAGATGTGTTTGGTATTCCAAATGTAAAAGGAAATCCATGAACCCTTATCCGGAGTTCATGGATTTTTGTTGTACCTCGACATCCTATTACTGAAATTAGAAGGAAATGATTTTAATTATCCCTCCACTGTCTCTGCATATTGATTCATGCGGCTCTTTCACCGCTGATAGATTTCGGTTGCAGTTCGCATCAAGTCATTATACTTTTGTTTTTGGTGGTGCAAGGAGTCTTTACTATCCCCATTATTATTAGTATATTGGATAACACTTTTGAGTGTTTATGTGTTTTGGTTCAATGTCGGCTATAGTTATGAACTATACTATATTGCATTGCACTTTACAGGGAACTCTGAATTGAGCAGAGATTTGGTCCTTTCAGAAATCCATTACGTAGCTTAAGGAGATCACGACCAGCAAGTAAAAACTCTTCCTCACATTTGTTACTACAGATATCAGAGGTACAACATTCCATCAGTAATCAAAATTTGTCCTTTTTATCTACGTTTCAGTCCTTTTTTCGGCGGAGTATCAATAGTGTATATAAGGATATTTGAGATTATACTTTGCTTCAAATTGGGTTCATTTTGTGCATCAAAAAGTGGAAGAATTTCTTAAGTTATTATTCAAAACTAGACTTTGTCTATCGGATTTCTTAAAATTAGGTTGGTGAGATGTAGGCCTATAGATGTACACCCTTGCTAATTTTTTGGTAACTAAGTCTTTGATAATCTTTTAAGTGAACGGAAGGTGTACAAAACCAAAAGTGATGACTGATGACTCCTATTTATCATGCATCACCTATGACAGACATATTTTACAACAGATGCTGTAATTACTGAGGTGAATGAAAAATTATTCATTAGACATTGGATTATAAAAGCATGGTTACCGACAAGCTAAACATATGCAAGTTCTATAATTCTACTACTTGAGTGTGTTACGTGGTATCTATAATGAACACGACCTGAAAACTTGATATTCCGTTGCACACCCATTTTCAGTGAAGCATGTTTTACTTACTTTACTCTACTATCCTGATCCAGCCTGAGGATATGTTAAGTCAAGTTATTTTATCATGTGTTAGTTACTACCCAGCTTTTATGATGCAGATACGCAATTGTTTAAAGAAATCAAGTAATGTCATGCAATTATAATTATTATTGGAAGTCTATCACCCACCCACCCCCCTTGAATGCTTCCTCAATCTTCTATCTACTACATCATCTTGGTTTGCTCACTCTTGGACTTCTTCTTCTGCAATTATCGATAATTTTCGAAATATATTCAATCCAATGTAAAATGAGTACTATTGTTAGAGCACTGCTCGGTCAAACTCGCATGCGTTGCTATCTCAAGCATGTTTGTCAATGTTAGTGATCAAAACTATAAGTCTTGATTTCTAGTCTCTTATAACTAAGTCTCGGACTAGGATAGTAAGTGTAGTTGAGCTCAAGGACTTCATGGCGATTAATCATACAAGTAGAAGATCTACTCAAGGAACCAGTGAAACTTCTCGACAAAAAGGTATGTGGAGACTTGAACTTATCTGTCACTCAAAATTCTATCTATTCTATCTCCTACTCTTTGAGACAAAAGTCGTATGTTATATATATAGACTAGATCATACACATTTGGTATTTCGAGCCGAGTATACCTCGCGTATCTATATCTCGAAATATGTGTTGGTAAGATTTTCGCTTCGACCAAGTTTATCTTTACCTAGTGACGAAAGTCATGAATGTTTCAATCACTTTGAAAATTGCTTTGACGAGAAATAGTGTGACAACTATATAACGTCCTCTAAGAATGTTTCAATGATTGGAATGAGAGTTTAGATTACATAACCAATGGATTCCTTGAACTGAAGTTTTCGAACTTTATTGATCAAGAGAACCCGAAGTATGGCAAGTGCCAAGTCCGCGAACTTCCGAAGTTCTCAAACCCGAGAATTTCTGCTGGAGTTTGTAAACTCTATCCGGTGTCTTAAGTCTGCGAACTTGAGAAGGTTATATATCTAAAGATGATTTCTGAACTTAATCTTAAAAGACTAAGGAATGCATTTGCAAACCGTGGCTATTAAAGTTCATGAACCGATTCGAGTGAATCAAATCATCTTTACTTCAATTGTGTCTTGTGTAGTTACATAAGATTTCCTTGCAATTGAAAAACTCTCTTAACTAGTTCATTTGAGTCAATTGAACTAGTTATGGTGAAGAAGAACATGGTTGGTATGAAACGCACATATGGTTAACTTCTTTGGTTACACTATTGTTGAACCAACAATGTACACGTTTGGGTGCGGTTAACAAACCTAGAAGCGTACAGTCATTTGTGTATGATAAGCTAAGTTTTCGATATAACGGTTGACAAATATTAGCTTGAATCTAAATCAGGTTTTCATCTAACGGTGAATATTGATTGCTTTGTAACTAAGGAAAAACCCTGATTTGAAAGGCTATATAAATGAGACATCTAGTATTGTGCAAAACTAATCTCCACACCTTACGTTTGATACTAGTTTGCGTGCTAGAGTCGATTCTACTTTAACCTTTGGTTTTCTTCTTCTAAAACCAGGTTAACGACTTAAAGACTTCATTGGGATTGTGAAGCCAGACCGATACAATTTTTATCATAGTTGTGTGATCTGATCTTGCATCTTCTATCGTAACAGTACAATCATATTGATTGGCTTGAGATCGTGAGAGTTCTCCGATAGGCAAGATATAAAAAGTAATTACAAACACCTTCGTCTCATCGTTTGTGATTCCACGACATCTTGTTTCGCTACTATACGATTAAGATTGTTGTGAGGTAATTGATTAATCTAGGTTGTTCTTCGAGAATATAAGACCGGATTATCAATTGGTTCCTGTTCATCTTGATTATTATCAAAAGACGAATAAAAACTTTTAGGGTTTTTCTGTTGGAGACAGATTGATTCTTTGATAGACTTGTCTGTGTGAGACAAATTTGTTTTTTGTTAAAGCCTGCGATTTTGGGTTGTAGCAACTATTAGTTGTGGGTGAGATCAGCTAAGGGAATCAAGTGCGCAGTATCCTGCTGGGATCAGAGGCGTAGGGAGTACAATTGAACCTTGGATCAGTGGGAGACTGAGTGAGGTTCACCTATAGTCCAGTCCGAAGTTAGCTTGGAGTAGGCTAGTGTCTGTAGCGGCTTAATACAGTGTGTATTCAATCTGGACTAGGTCCCGGGGTTTTTCTGCATTGGCGGTTTCCTCGTTAACAAAATTCTGGTGTATGTGTTATTTCTATTTCCGCATTATATTTGTTTATATAATTGAAATAATACAGGTTGTGCGTTTGAATCAATCAATTGGAAATCCAACCTTTGGTTGTTGATTGATATTAATTGATCCTTGGACATTGGTCTTTGGTACCGTCCAAGTTATTCCTTGTGTTTGATTATAGACTCGTTGATTTCTATTGGCTTGAGTGAATCAAAATAAGAGAGAGATATTAACTCCTTGAGATACTTTTACCTAGATTGAGTCTGACTGTCTAGTTGATTCTCTAGAAAGTGTTTCAGAGTTAGTCCATACAGATTTATAAGAGAAATATTGGGTGGTGTTGTTAGACCCCCACTTTTTCAATTGGTATCAGAGCAGGCAAACACGTTTAAGACCTCATAAGTATGTGTTTGTAGCGATCTGATTATGTACGAGTCTATCTCTAATAACGTACATGTTCATAAATTACCAGATGATTTTCAAAGCTTGGATTCACCGGAGAGGACTGTCACATCTAGGTCAGTATCTAAACATTCTTTTAATGTAAAACCTGTTGAAGTCTGGGAAACACACCTAGAAGAACAGTTGGATGAACTTTCTGATGAAGGTGATTCAGATATTGATAGAGATGTTGATGAGGAAGTCTCTGAGTATGTGAAGGTTTTGAATTCGTTAGAAAAGAATAATATGACAACTTCTCATGTCACTCCTCTTCTGAATCCTCTCTGACGTGAAAACAAGAAATTGAGAAGATGTTACGCAGGTGTTTATGTTTCGAATCGTTCTAACGAATCGATTCTCAAGGATTCTTAGGAAAACCTACGTATGAAGTCACCTGAATGTGATAATCTTTATCAAAAGTACTTTTTGTTGGAAGGAAAACTTGCAGAATCTGAAGCAAGGTTTAACTCTCAGCAAACAAGTTTTGATGACAGAGAAAGCGCTTATCTCACTCGAGAAAAACGCCTTGAGGCTGATTTAGCTGTTGCTCTTGATAAAATAAAGATGTTGGAAGATGACTTGAAAAAGTTCAATACTAGTTCAAGCAAATTAACCACTATGCTAGGGGCAAGTAAAAATCATCGTGATACACGAGGATTGGGCTATAAGGGAATAGATGCTCCAAGTATTAGCAAAGAGGTAAAATTTGTCAAGGCCAGTGATTCTTCTCAAAAAAAGGTTTCCACTGATGGAAAAAGTGAAATACCTTCACCGGCAGTTAAGGTTCAAAAGACCAAAGTATATCAACCTCCAAAACCAGCATACATGAATCCGGGTAAGAACGTTCCTTATATTTGTCATTATTGTGGAAACAAAGGTCATCTGGAAAGAAGATGTCGTTTTCGTATAAGGAATGAAAAACTTCATGACATTCTTGTTTGGGTGTCAAAAGAAGTTATTAAACCAGGATCATATGTTAAGTCTAACACTCTTGACATTACGGGTTGTAAACGTCCAACCTTTAGGCAAAGGAATCAGTGTTGCGATAATCCTAGATTTTCCTATAAACGTAATACGAAGTATTTTCACAATTGTAATGATTATCAAAAGAATAACTTTGTAAAGACGAAGACAAGATCTGATGCTCCCAATTGGAGAAAGACTAACTTGCAAAAGAATAGTCAATCCAATTCTCTTCCGAGAAAACTTTAAGAGAGTAATGGGAAGAAGGTTCCGGTTTTTCCTAAACGCACTCAGAAGTGGGTACCAAAGAAATCCAGTGATGCTTTGAGTGTGAAAAGGAATGATCTTCCAGAAAATTCCATGACTATGGAGAAGGCAGTATCCATGATGTTGGAACTTAACAAGTTTTTTGGAAAAATGGAATTGGATGTGAAAGGTTCTAAAAGCTATCTCTTTCATGATAATCCAAAGGTCACTTGTGGTGAGAAAGACATTGTTCACCCCAACGAAACTTGATTGTGTTGTAAGTGCATCCTCACCAAGGAATGCCCTGTTATGTATACGGTGACGGAAGCACGAGAATTGGGGCACACAGATTATGTTCGGTAAAGCGGTAGAATTCAATTGGACTTTTCTAAAAAGGTATGTCTATAAACTTGAGCAAATTTTATGTTTTTATTACTTGTTTGAGTACTTATAATGATCCATGTACCTTGCTTATCATTCATTTCTACCTAACTCTGTGTTTAAGGTTCTTCAATGTTTAGGTTTGAAAACATTAGTTCGGGATGTTTGGACTTCATGGTACACATACCAAGTATGCATAACATCATTTAGAACCAAAATTCAGGGGTTTAAGTTCGCAAACCTGGTAGGTTCGGAAACCTACAATAAAATACTGCAAGTGCACAGCGTCTAACTAGTAGACAATGGAAAGTACAGGTCGTTCCCACGAGGAGTGTGAAATACTACTACTGACTAATACCAACAATTAACTAACCGAATAAGATGATGTTTTAACGATGTTTAAGATAATTGGGATGAAATAAAATAATAATGATTCTGACAGTACACAAAACAGGAAAGGGTTACTAGGGTTTTCGATTTCCATCAATCCAATCATATAAAACTCTACTAATCTCTATTTATTACTCAAGACAAATTTCGAAATCAATCTCATGTCCCCGAAGATGTTATATTAAATTCTAAAGTATAGTTTCTCCGCCGTAACTTCCTTCGCTTCATGGGTAGTGATTCTAAAGCATTACCTATCAATCCCTGCATACCTCGTCTAGGGATTTAACCGAAGCACGAAATATCAATTCTGCAGGATCAGAATCTCACAGCAATAATGCCTCAGCGAAATTATTAATAACACAACACGGCAGCGTCGCAGAATAACTTCAGAAACGAAATAATAAACGACGTCAGCTAAATCATGAGAAAAATGTGATGGTTTTGCGAAAATTAGAGAGTTTGCGAGATTAACATTTGTAAGGTCGCGAGAATGTCGCAAGCCATATCCGAAAATAAATGACATATTATCTGTCATCCACTATATAATTCCCTATAAATAGCCGCTCAGTTGTAAAGGAAAGGAGAGATCTTTTTCTGAGTGAGAAGCAAGTAAATAGGAGAGAGAAAATCTAGAGCAGTGATTATTCTTGATTCCTGTATCTTTTCTTGTAAGATTGTTCAAAGATTGATCAATAAAATTAAGATTGTTAATATAAAATGAGTTGAATATTAATGAAATCTTGTGAGGGGTGTAGTGTAGGATTTCCTGCAACTACATAATGGCGCTAGAAACAGGGAACGATGGAAGATTGAAGATTTTTCTAGAAAAAATTGAAGATTAATATTGAGATTTGTGAAGATTTGGAGTGATAGATTAAGAATTTTACATAATATCTTGCAATTCATTAATATTGAAGAAATGGCTAGAAGAAGAAATACATCAGAACAACCAACTACTGTTAGAAGAAGCAAGAGAATTGCTGGAAGGGAAAGAAGTGAAATGGGAGAATCTAGTAGAATGAGAAATAATGGATAAAATCAAATTCAACCACCAGTTCAACAAACACTAATACAAGGAAGGAATACAGATTATGATAGGGTGAGTATACACACTTGGCAGTCAAATTCAGCAGCAGCAGAAGAAGAAGAGCAGCAAACCAGAAATCATAGACAAGTAGAGAGAAATCAAGAAGCAGATGAAGGAATAATTCATGGAGATGAGGAAATTGGAGCGTTGGAAACGTTGAGACGAAGAATACATGAAGAAAGAAGAGCTGAGGCAGAAGAACGTGCGAATCTAACAAGGCAAAATCACGAATTGAGGATGGAAAATATGAGACTACAGAGTAGAAGATCGAGAAGTATTACAAAATCATATTCAAGATCGACTAGAAGAGAGATGAGGCGAAACTCACCCACAACTAATGCCGGAAATAATATTCAAGAAGAAATATCAAATCCTAATGAAGAACATCGCGAATATAGAGAAAGGAATGATGATGGTTACGTTCCACAAAATGAAACTTTTGATGATAGGCAAAATGATAGAAATCAAGAAAATGGACAACGTCAGGGACAAAATAATCAAGATGACGAAGGGAATCGAGAGGAAGGAAGGAGAATTTTACATGAGAGAGAAGCTCAAAGAAATCAACAAATGATTGAAGAAGAAATTGAAAGACATTATGCTGAACAAGCACGTTTAATTTGCGAACGTGAAAGACTGAGAGAGAAAATGGAAGAACAAGAGATTCGGGAGACAATTCGCCAGAACAATCACGACAATCGAAAAAGAAGGCGTACACAAAACCGGAATAACGATAATACCAATGAAGAGTATGATAGAGTACAGAGGATGGATGAAAGACAGCGAATGGAATTGATAAGAAATGAACAAAATCATGGAGGGGAAGATGAGAGACATCATCATATGAGAATTCAAGATAGAGATGAGGAAGAGAATCGCAGAAGAAGACGAGATGAAGATGATGAAGAAGAAATGCAAAATTTCGCGAGAGAAGAAAGACATGAACGCAGAAGAAGGGAGGAGAAATTAAAAAGACCAATGGATCAAAATTCAGGTGTAAATAAAAAAGTCTTAAAAGAATTAGAAAAAATGAGAGGAATGCTAAATAATAGAGGAGAAGTGGGCAGTAGGAAATTAGATGAAGCTATAGAAGAAGCTGTGAAAACTCCGTTTACAAGGGAAGTACAACTAGGAGGAATACCACCGAAATGCAATTTGCCCGCATTAACCAGCATTTTTGATGGAACAACTTGTGCAATTCAACACATTAAAGCTTATGTGAGATGCATGTTGCAATGGGAAAATCATGATGTCGTTTTATGCAAGTATTTCGCATCAAGCTTAACAGGGGAGGCGTTAAAATGGTTCGAAGGTCTACCAAAGAATACAATAACATCCTTCAATCATTTGCATACTACATTCCTGGGGGCATATATAAGTAATAATTCTTCGCGACCTGGTATTGAAGACGTGTTTGGATTAAAACAAAGGATTGGCGAAAGTTTGAAGCACCTAACTAAAAGATGGAGGACTATGTGTAGCAAAATGGCTGGCCGTGTAGATGAGAGATATCTCATCTTATCATTTATCAATGTTATGTTTGCAACCAACCTATTGTATATCCAAATTTTCAGAGTCAAGAATACAATCACAATGACTGAATTGCGAGAACTTCAGGAAGAATATATTGCTCTAGAGGAAAGGCAAAATAAAATGGAATCATATCCGGTTGCGAACACCAGTTCACAAACATAAAATGCAAGCTTATTACCCAAACTAATAAACACAGTGGCGAGCATTTCGCAAGTACAACAAGAAAAGGTGACGGGCAACAATCAACAAAAACTGGTGGCTATGGGAAGTCGAGATCAAGAAGAGTATGAAAAAGAGAAATAAATTTCTACAATCGTGGTGGAAATAACAAAGTTCAAAGACTCGATCAGCCGCAAGACACTTATGGAGGTCAAAGACAAAACTATAATAGAGGACAAGGAGGCCACAAAGTGGTATGGGAAGAAATCAAGATGCCACCTCTAAATGCAAGTGTGGAGAAAATATGGGAAGCTATAATTTTGATGGAGAATATACTAACACCATGGAACATGGGAACGGAACCACCTCCAAACCACAGAAGTCATGAATTCTGTTCTTATCATCATTTTCATGGACATACTACAAATGATTGCAGAAATGTAAAAAGAATTATTCTGAGAATGATAGATCAAGGAAAACTAAACCACTTTTTGGTAGAGCACCCGCAATCTCAACCATTACCACCACCACCACCAGAGCATCACAAAGTAAACACGATGAAAAAGAAGGAAACATTCTTCGTAGAAGTTGGTGCAAAAGCAAAGAATCTATTCTGTCACTTTATCATACATTCATACAAAATAATTGAAGATTTTCATGACAATGTTTTGAGTAGAATATTCGCAAGATATAATGATGGAAGAGAAATTATGAATGTTGCAAAAATCTCGCCACTAGAGGAATGGAAAAAACAGACTATTTCTTTTATCGCAGAAGAAGTCCCCGGAGGTGGAGAGGTACATGACAATACATTGGTGGTAAAATTAGAAATTAATCCAAAACCGAAAGAAGATGAGGATGATGAAGCTGAAGATTCATGGGAAATTAATAGGATTTTAATCGATACTGGAAGCTCTGTGAACATCTTATTTTATCATACTTATAAAACTATGGGAGGAAGAGATGATGATCTTATACCATCAACATATAAGATATATGGTATTAATGGTACTGCCAACAAGCCTAAAGGGGAGATTACTATGCGAATTCCATTGAAGGGAATATCTTCTGAAATCCTGTTCTGTGTCGTTGACGTAGAGTCACCCTACAATGCATTAATTGGTCGACCTTGATTACATGATATTTTAGGTGTAGCTTCAACTTTCCATCAGTGCATCAAATTCCCTCACCCCAGCGGCGTAGGAATCATAAAGGGAGATTGGGTTGAAGGAAAGAGGTGTTACGAAACTGAGGTGGAATCCTGCGAAGGAAGAGCAAACAAGAAGGCAAGTTGGCGACAAAAAATCAAAGAGACACAAAAAGTGAGAGGTTGATGGTGGATGCAATCGAAAGAAAAGAAGAAGAGATGTTGCGAAACTAATGCTAGCTCAGAATAAAAAATGGTGAACATACCACTACCAAGGAAGCAGTAGCAGAAAATAACAAAGCAGAGGATAACAAAGGTAATGTATGAATGATTGATTTGTTGCGACACTCTCGCAATAAATAAAATTCTCAAAAATACATTTTATTGAATGACAAAATTGAGATTGCGAAATGCAAATACATATGATGATGTGCAAGAATCTCGCAGAGATAATGAATTCTACAAAAGACAATCAGAGAACAATGACAAAAGAGAAAGGGGCGAACCTTTATGGCGTACACCCTAGTTCGCGAATAAAATTTCGCAAGAGGCAAATGTAAGACCTAAAGTACGTCATATAAGGGGGTACCTGTTGCATGGCTCAGGGAAAGGCTACACCGCCACTGGAACCTGAGTCATGGAGATTTGGGGTCAATAAAGCCCATCCGGGAGAGGCACCTTGGATTCTCAGCTTAAGCATATGACTTAGGTTGGGTGACTAAGGTAATAAGGACTCTCCCAAGGAGTGCAGAATCTGATCAAGGAGTCGAGGTACACGGTTAAGTCAAGAGTGTCAGGGGCGTTTGGAGCGTATCTTGCCATTCTTGACAAGTCTTGGCTTATACTGCACTTGGCCCGAAGAAAACCCCACTTAGGGTGTAGTCCTGTAACCATAAGCCCTATAGGTAAAAGGGATAAGAGGCTACGAAAACAACTGGTTGTTGTTAAGACTGGATGGGAGAAGATAACCTTGTATGGTAGAAGTACGCCTCCTTGAAGGGGCAACCAGGGGGAGATAAGGGCGGCACCCTCCATTAGGGAGCTGATAAGTGTCTTAAGACGCAAATTTCATGAGTCTTTTTACTCGCAAGGGTATTAAGGCTTGTCATATTTGTGCAACAATCCTGAAGAGGAAATAATACAAAGAAAAAGATAAGACGAGATCAATGGGTTTTCGCATGAAAGTGCGAAGACGTCCTGCGATTTCGTCGTAAGACGACAATGTCATGGGGCTTTATTTTCGCAAGAATATTTAGGCCTGTCATATTGTCGCAACATTCCTGAAGAGGTCATAATACAAAAGAAAAAGTTAAGGCAAGATCAATGGGTTTTTGCATGAAAGTGCAAGGACGTCCTGCGATTTTGTCGCAATGACAAGAGGTGGCATAATAAGACCTTTAACTAGGAAGGAAAATAAGACCACACAGGATGAGATTTTGAAAAGAATCAAAATTCACTTTGCATATGATTGCGAAATTATACATAAACAACTGCGAAGTTGAGGCACAAAATAAGAAAAATCTGCAAAATCTCTCATTTGGATACAAATAACAGAGGCAAGTATGGGAATGAATGAAATTAGAAAATGTTATTTGTCTCCACATATAGATTTACGCAAAAATTAAAAATTAATGATTATATTGATTAACCATATTGCAAGGAAGAATTGTTTTAATGAATGCAGGTCAAAATGAAAGAAACTCATATATTAAGGAATATGGAGAACCAAAAGAATTCGCAAATATACAGAAAGAGGAATAAATGTACAAGTATTACAGAAGATTAAAGAAAGAACAAAGACTACTTCTTAGTTGATCCTTCATCATCTTCATCAGACTTGTTCCCTTCTTCGTCTGCATCAGAACTTTTATCTCCATCAGAACCTTCATCACCATCAGATTCTTCATCATCAGCTTCGCTATCAGAAATAGTCAGACTAGGAATGTTCTTTGGGATCTCCTCCAAGAGACAAGGATAATCAGAATGAGGAATACTATGGTCATCACAAACCATTTGAATAGTTTGATTGCGAAAATGCATAGCATTTCTTAAAGTTCGCAACAGTGATCTTGATTTGATTCTTTAATCTAGAATACTTATCGTTGCGAGAAGAAAGATTCTTTGCGAGTTCCTCTTTTTCAGCTTCAAGTTCCTCAATTTTTCGCGATATCTACTTTCAGAATCTGCGAGCAAAAGGCAATCAATTAATAACTTGATGAAAATTCATAAGAAACAAAAGATTAGTGAAGAAGAACAGTTAATAACCTTCTCTGTCAGAAATCATATCTCTAATCAAGGCTGTATGCTCAACTTGGAGACTAACATTTACACCTAAATCTTTTCTGGCATCGTCTAAGATTTTCGCAGCCCAAGCGAATTCATCCTCATTATTTATAAGGAGACGAGAACGAATTTGGTTTTCTCTTTCGCAGAGCTCGGTATTCTTGCGGTTAGCTTCATCTCGTTCAAGTTGAACTTCAAGAAGGGTCTCTTGGAATTTCGCCAAAGCCTTAGCACCTTGATCAGAGATGCGATCCTTATCATCTATGAGACCGCTAATTTTGGTTCTTAGCTCATTGATTTTCTCTTTAGAATTAAGAAAGACGCTTAAATCGGTTGGCTAAGCCTAAACTAGATCTATGGTCAATCTCTAAGAGGCGAAATTTGGATCTCAGTTCATTCAGAGAAAGAGATGAAATTTTATCATTTGAGAAACTATTTAAAGATTTATTAAGACGCTCAAGAAGGGTATCATTATCCAAGGCATTAGGAAATGAACGAAGAATGGTAGCTTCATCAGAAAGACCATAAATGTCTGCAAAAAGGATCAATTAAATAAGATAAAAAACAGGATGAATGAATGAAGGGAAAGGAGAAAAGTAACATACCATAGAGTTGATTATTAGCTTGCTGAAGACTAGAGATTTTATTCTTGTACGAAGAAGAATCAATTTCTAGTTGTTTGTTCTTCTCGCGAAGACTTTGACTTCAATTTCCAGTTCCTCATTCTTTGCACGAAATTGAAGATTCTTCTTTTCAAGAATTTCGCGTCTCCTCAGATCTGAGGCAACAGAAAGAAGCTTTTCCAGCCTGCGAGAAAATGTAAAAAGTATTAAAATAGAAAGAGATTTTGAGTTACAGTAATGAAGAAGTAAAAAGACGAAAGCATACCAGACTATTAAGAGAATGCAGGAAGTTGGGAGTAACGATCTAGAAACTCCGCGAAGAGAATTATCACCATCCAGTAAAGGAACATCGCAAATCGTAGCGAGAGCTTTGCAGGTATTAGCGAATTGACTCTCCCATTCCTTGCAAGAATCAGAAAAGAGGCCAGAGAGCTTAGCCATAGAAGATTCAGATGGAGAATCTTCATTTGCAGCAAGGTCATCATTATCCTCATCATCCTCATCACTCTCGGAGTTTTCATGAGAAGGAATATTTGAAGGAGAGGAAGAACGATTTTTCTCTTCTTTGAAGGAGGAGCAGTTGGTTTTCCCTGCGAAGAGCACCTTTGCCTTTATCACCAGTCTTCGCAACATTGGCAGGCTCTTCTATTTCAGCAATAATCTTCACACACAGATAGAAATAAGAAATAGAGGCAACAATATACTGTTTAAAATCATAAGAGAATATTTCTTACCTCATCTGTGTATGAGCGAAGAGCTAACAAGGTACTAGCCTTCCCAGTCCTGTGATAGCTATCTTTCAGTTTCTGGATCTGTAGAATTCGCAAGAATCAGCGAACAAAAGAATAAAGATAAATAAAGAAATGTAAAGTGGGTGAAACTGGAAGAGACGTACCTCTTTCTCCTTCTCGGGCCAAGAGAATACCCAAGGTTGATAGGAAGCGAGATTCTCAGAAAGAACATTTGACCCAACAATGTAAGGTCCTTTCAGTATCAAGGGAAAAACACACCATTTATCATCTTTAGATTGGAGAGGAGTTATGTTCTTACCAGAGTGCCAATCAATATCTTGCATGAGTATTTTAGCTTCATCAATGTTATCTTTCCTTTTCAAGCGAATACCCCAGCGAGTATTCTCTTTCTTCATGGAGATCAATTCGTAATTCTCAAAGAAAATCGTTATTTTATATTTTTCAGCGATTATCTCCAAGTCTGCGAATTTAGGATCCCTAAGTTCTTTGGAATAAAGAGATCCTTTACCAGCACCACGGTTAGCGAACTCCAGCATCAGACGGATGCACTCCCCACTCAATTGGAAGATAGCTCGCGAGAATCCCGAGTAAGCGAGAATTTCATAGAATAGAGGAATATCTGGATCATAAAGAGGAATGGGGAGACCTGCGAGAATTTGACCTAGCGAAATTATGATTGATTGATTATCACAATACTGATCAGAGAAAAGTTTGATAGAAAGAATTGACTTGGCACTTTCACCAGGAATGGTAGAAAGTGTGAAACCTTTCTCAGCAAGATCTTTTTGGATGTCTTTTAAATTTTTCTCATGTTTATGGCCACTTGGAGGCATATCTGAATATGAAGTATGGGAATGGATAAAAAGTAAGAAGATTGAAGAGGGAAGAATTACAGTAGCAGAACTTACGGAAGAACAATAGAGTTGCAGAGATGAGAGAATAAAAAGAGAAGAGAAAGTAAAAAGAAAATGGAAAGAAGAGTAAAAAGAATATATATATAAAATAAAATTTACTCGAAGAAATAAACACCATTAATGTGAAAAGACGTGAGCGGTTGAAAAGCAGCGGTTACAGAAGACGTGTTAGGAAATAGATGGAAGAAAGAATACGTGTGATAAATACAGAATATGAAGAGATGAACAGCTGCGGCATTTCTCACATCATTATCTACTTCGCAGAGAAGATATGAGAAGAGGCAAGATGTAGGATCAGAATCTCGCAGCAATAATGCCTCAGCGAAATTATTAACAACACAACACGGCAGCGTCGCAGAATAACTTCAGAAACGAAATAATAAACGACGTCAGCTAAATCATGAGAAAATGTGATGGTCTTGCGAAAATTAGAGAGTTTGCGAGATTAACATTTGTAAGGTCGCGAGAATGTCGCAAGCCATATCCGAAAATAAATGACATATTAGCTGTCATCCACTATATAATTCCCTATAAATAGCCGCTCAGTTGTAAAGGAAAGGAGAGATCTTTTTCTGAGTGAGAAGCAAGTAAATATGAGAGAGAAAATCTAGAACAGTGATTATTCTTGATTCCTTTATCTTTTCTTGTAAGATTGTTCAAAGATTGATCAATAAAATTAAGATTGTTAATCTAAAATGAGTTGAATGTTAATGAAATCTTGTGAGGGGTGTAGTGTAGGATTTCCTGCAACTATAAATTCAAAAGCATAAATAATCTAGAAAATCACATGAACGATAAAACACCAAGCCATATGAAGAGAAATCACTAATCAATGAATCATTATTAGAAATATCATCCTAGAGTTCATATAAATAAATTGGTTTTTATCTAAACCCTAATGGCTCTAGCTAGTCATGACTTTCTCAAAAGCCATAAACAAAATGGAAAAATCAACACTAGTCAAGCAAAAACGAAAATGAAAGAAATTAATCCTCAAATCCTACTCCCTCTTCACGGCTATGTGTCGCGGCCGTCTCCATCTTCTGATTTGAGTTCTTTTCATCTTTTATTTCTTTTCTTCCACACGTCACAAATAAATTATCATCCAAAGAAAGCACGCCACAACATCCTTTCCAGCACCACCGTATTCCAAATCAGAACATTGCCCAAGTCTGACCATCGGTCATTCTGTCCGTCACACCTCCTTGCCCGGTCAAACGAACTCAACCATCTGAGCGCTCCTATTTTTGTCTACTGACCCCGGCCATCACCACCGATCACATCACTACTTGGTTCCTCCAACGAAACCTAACTTCGCTGCTGCGAATGAACAGTCATCATCGAAACACCAGGAGGTCCAGGACTTTATATAGCTTCATAATCAACTCAAATCTTCTTCTCCCTGGTCGTCAGTGATGTCTTCTCCATCTCCTTCCTAAATCTGGCATCAATGTCCTACTTTTTGTCCATAAGCCCTTGTAAATCTCGGCTGCAACCTCTATTTGCTGTTTAAACTCGAGCTGTCTCCTTCATCTCCGTCTCACAACATCACTTAGAATTCGTCTTAACCCACAGGCTGCACCCGAATGCCGAATACTCTGCCTATCCACAGCAATTCCCATCTCCATTCACGTCCATCTAATTAATCCAACGCCAAGTCCGGGTGAATCCATCACAACATGACGAGACTCCATACTTTAAAACCACAGCATCAGCTCCCTAGCCTCTGAACAATCATACAGGCTCGTCATCCACCGTTGCCTTTGCTCGAAGCTTCATTCCATCACCATTTCCAACTGCAACCAGCTCACGACCACAGCTCATTCTTGGTTGTTTTCACGACACTCAACAGTCAACTAAGACTGGCACAGCAGGTAACTCGTGTACCGTAAATTCATTCTCCATCTTCGTTGCTTACTGATCGTCGACTGCAACACAGCTCCAAATTTCTATTCGTTCAAAGCATCGATTATCTCTCACTGGACCTAACTTGTTGACAACCATTCATTCCCTGAGATAGATGAGATACGACCAATGAAAATGGGCAGCAGCTACTTGATCGAAGACTTGCACCATCCCGCCTGAAAACAACTCCATTCAATAACCACCAGCATCACTGCCTCTTTGCTCCATCGACCTCAATCCATCACTGCCATTCATTACTTCAGCCAATAGCTCCTCCATCTTTTTCTTGTGTTACCACTAACGTAACGTCCAAACTGCTCAACAGATTCACATCGAGATCAATTCCAGACTGCAGGCACCATAAGCATCACCCAACAACAGAAACCGGCGGCCATATGCAACTTCAGTTCACAACAAACCCATTTTCTTCAACTATAACAAGATCACCATCAATCACCGCCGGTATTCAGCTCCTCCTTCCACTGCCATCTCCATTCATATCCACGATCTCATTGATGTTGTTGTATGCACAGAGAACCAATCTGTTCGACAGCTGCTTGCTTGATAAATGCAAATTTCTTCTCCTTATTTTGACCGAAATGAGATGAGGTGTAGAATACCAAAGAAGAAGCCACGTCCCCCTTTTCATCTTATCCATTAGTGGGCCGTGCTTGTATTGAAGATCTCCTGGCCGTGACATGCAGCCAAGCAGATGGTGCTGCACCATGGGTCATAGACTTGGCAACAAACTCAATAGTTAAGATGTGTCTCGGTGCCGTGAGAGCACTAGCTTTAGTTGTTTTCGTCGCAAACTGCTTTTGACTTCTACTTTAGCCATTTTTCTCCGGTAATCGGAATTGTTTGTATTTTTTATAAAAGCACTAAAATAGTATTATTAGCCAAAATATCGAGTCCTAACTAATATAAATATGAGCATAAAATGTAACATTTTCGTGCTTATCAACACCCACACATTTATATTTTACTAGTCCTCGAGCAAAACAAAGAATTGACCCGCTACACAGCTGGTCATATGAATATAGAGACCCGCTACACAGCTGGTCATATCATTTTTTTTCTTGTTTTTATTAGACCCGCTACACAGCTGGTCAAATAATAAGATAAAGAGAGAGACCCGCTACACAGATGGTCATAGAAAATACCATACAAAAGACCCGCTACACAGCTGGTCATGACCCTAAAAACCATAACGATAATAATATTTTTTTAAGACCCGCTACACAGCTGATCATTTTTTTTTTAATCCTAACCAAAGTGCCACTCCCCCACACTTAAATATTACATTGTCCTCAATGTAATTGAGTCATCCAACGTAGAAATCAAGGTGGAAAATTATAAATTGCAAAAAAAATAAACAAATAAAAATAAAAGATAGAGAAAAGGGAACAAATCTGATGTATTGTTTCCTTGCTTTCAATAGCACATAATATCAAACAAAATGAGGTTGATACCCCAAAGTAAGCTGCCAATCATATATATAGAGTCTGAAAAGTTGGGGATCAACCCAAGCAATCCGGTCAGCTGAAAATATGCACCTGCAAAAACTATAATCATCCAAATATATATGTGAATCCATTCCCCATAAATAACAATGCTTAGTAATCAATCCATGCATTGTCGGGATATGTAAATCATTCACACAAAGAGGTATAAATTTTTCAATAGATTCTAGTTGAGGTGCACGCCCTAAATCAGGTTCTAAATCAGCGGAAATGACTTTTATGGATGATATTGGTTCCAGTTGAGCAAAATAGGGCACACGAACATATGTTGGCTCAAATGGAGCAATAATATCATGACTCATAGACCCGTTATCATCTAAAACGGTTTCATTATTAATATCATCAAGAAAAAAAGATTCTGAACTTAATGGCTTAAAGGTCATGGTCGAAACTTTCTCGACTGATGGAACTAGTCGAGACTCGAACAAAACTAGAGGTTCTAGTTTGGATTTCCATTTATTAGTGTCTAACAGCGGTGTGGAGTCTAACAAGGCATTGACTTCACAAATAACACTATTGTCATCAAAATCATACCCAAAATGAGCTAAGCAAACCTCTAATGGATCTCCCAAGTGGCTCTTGCAAATATCTTGCGAGTGCATACTTTCTTTTCGCCCGCACTTCAGACTAAAGTACCTAAAAAAAATCAAACAAACTGCGTAAAAAGAACTAAAAGAACAATGAAAATAAATTGTTTACAAAAATTAAAAATAAGCTATATACAATGATATCAACTAGCGAGCATTTTGTTACCACTCCCCGGCAGCGGCGCCAAAAACTTGGTAGGTTGGGAAACCTACAATAAAATACTGTAAGTGCACAACGTCTAACTAGTAGACAATGTCAAGTACAGGTCGTTCCCACGAGGAGTGTGAAATACTACTACTGACTAATACCAACAATTAACTAACCGAATAAGATGATGTTTTAACGATGTTTAAGATAATTGGGACGAAATAAAATAATAATGATTCTGACAATACACAAAACAGGAAAGGGTTACTAGGGTTTTCGATTTCCATCGATTCAATCATATAAAACTCTACTAATCTCTATTTATTACTCAAGACAAATTTCGAAATCAATCTCATGTCCCGGAAGATGTTATATTAAATTCTAAAGTATAGTTTCTCCGCTGTAACTTCCTTCGCTTCATAGATGGATAGTGATTCTAAAGCATTACCTATCAATCCTTGCATACCTCGTCTAGAGATTTAACCGAAGCACGAAATATCAATTCAAAAGCATAAATAATCTAGAAAATCACATGAACGATAAAACACCAAGCCATATGAAGAGAAATCAATAATCAATGAATCATTATTAGAAATATCATCGTAGAGTTCATATAAATAAATTGGTTTATATCTAAACCCTACATGGCTCTAACTAGTCATGGCTTTCTCAAAAGCCATAAACAAAATGGAAAAATCAGCACTAGCCAAACAAAAACGAAAATGGAAGAAATTAATCCTCAAACCCTACTCCCTCTTCACGGCTCTGTGCCGCGGCCGTCTCCATCTTCTGATTTGAGTTCTTTTCATCTTTTATTTCTTTTCTTCCACACGTCACAAATAAATTATCAACCAATGAAAGCACGCCACATCATCCTTTCCAGCACCACCGTATTCCAAATCAGAACATTGCCCAAGTCTGGCCATCGGTCATTCTGTCCGTCACACCTCCTTGCCCGGTCAAACGAACTCAACCATCTGAGCGCTCCAGTTTCTGTCTACTGACCCTAGCCATCACCACCGATCACAGCACTACTTGCTTCCTCCAACGAAACCTAACTTCGCAGCTGCGAATGAACAGAATCATCATCGAAACACCAGGAGGTCCAGGACTTTATACAGCTTCATAATCAACTCAAATCTTCTTCTCCCTGGTCGTCTGTGATGTCTTCTCCATCTCCTTCCTAAATCTGGCATCAATGTCCTACTTTTTGTCCATAAGCCCTTGTAAATCTCGGCTGCAACCTCTATTTGTTGTTTAAACTCGAGCTGTCTCCTTCATCTCCGTCTCACAACATCACTTAGAATTCGTCTTCACCCACAGGCTGCAACCGAATGCCGAATACTCTGCATATCCACAGAAATTCCCATCTCCATTCACGTCCATCTAATTAATCCAACGCCAAGTCCGGGTGAATCCATCACAACATGACGAGACTCCATACTTCCGAACCACAGCATCAGCTCCCTAGCCTCTGAACAATCATACAGGCTCGTCATCCACCGTTGCCTTTGCTCGAAGCTTCATTCCATCACCATTTCCAACTACAACCAGCTCACGACCACAACTCATTCTTGGTTGTTTTCACGACACTCAACAGTCAACTAAGACTGGCACAGCAGGTAACTCGTGTACCGTACATTCATTCTCCATCTTCGTTGCTTACTGATCGTCGACTGCAACACAGCTCCAAATTTCTATTCATTCAAAGCATCGATTATCTCTCACTGGACCTAACTTGTTGACAACTATTCATTCCCTGAGATAGATGAGATACAACCAATGGAAATGGGTAGCAGCTACTTGATCGAAGACTTGCACCATCCCGCCTGAAAACAACTCCATTCAATAACCACCAGCATCACTGCCTCTTTGCTCCATCGACCTCAATCCATCACTGCCATTCATTACTTCAGCCACTAGCTCCTCCATCTTCTTCTTGTGTTACCACTAACGTAATGTCCAAACTGCTCAACAAATTCATATCGAGATCAATTCCAGACTGCAGGCACCATAACCATCACCCAACAACAGAAACCGGCGGCCATATGCAACTTCAGTTCACAACAAACCCATTTTCTTCAACTATAACAAGATCACCATCAATCACCGCCGGTATTCAGCTCCTCCTTCCACTGCCATCTCCATTCATATCCACGATCTCATTGATGTTGTTATATGCACAGAGAACCAATCTGTTCGGCAGCTACTTGCTTGAGAAATGCAAATTTCTTCTCCTTATTTCGACCAAAATGAGATGTGGTTGAGAATACCACAGAATAAGCCACGTCCCCCTTTTCATCTTAGCCATTAGTGGGCCGTGCTTGTATTGAAGACCTCCTGGTCGTGACATGCAGCCAAGCAGATGGTGCTGCACCATGGGTTACAGACTTGGCAGCTTACAAACTCAATAGTTAAGATGTGTCTCGGTGTCGTGAGAGCACTAGCTTTAGTTGTTTTCGTCGCAAACTGCTCTTGACTTCTAATTTAGCCATTTTTTCTCCGGTAATCGGAATTGTTTGTACTTTCTATAAAAGCACTAAAATAGTATTATTAGCCAAATTATCGAGTCTTAACTAATATAAATATGACCATAAAATATAGCAAAACCCCGTCTGCATACTACTCCAGGATAAGAAAATTCGTTTGCAAACCCGTATGCATACTTGACGTCGATATTCGGTAAACTTGTTTTGGCCGTAACTTCTTCGTCCGAACTCGGATTGACCTCATTCTTTTTGCAATCTCTTCCTCTTTGGATTATCTTCAAAATGGAGATGAGAAACCTTGAATTTGGATGAGTTAAGATTGGTATTTGTCCTGTATCTATTTTTTGAGAATTTTGCTCCGTTTCGTTGCACTTGTTCCACTTCTCTTGAACTTGGGCAGTTGGATTCTTGGAGTACTACTATTCTAAGCTAATTTTTAGCTTTTAAAAGAATGTTATTGGTGAATCACAAAGAAGGAAGTTCAAGAATGGAAAGTAGTACGCAGTGCTATGGAATTCTTGAATGTTCACAATCATCCTTTGTGAACTATGGTGCATAGTCGTTACTGACTTTCTATGTTCTTCTTTGTTAAGAAAATCTTTTTATACGCCTTTGGTAGCTATTATTGGTGTAAATCCATGCGAAAAAGATTGATTCTACCCTATACGGAAAAATCATCTTGTATGTGCATTACGAGTTTGTCTTGTTGCCTAGGGAACTTCTTATGAGAATTTATTCTTATTTTTGAAGGATTACTAGAGTTTGGAGTAGCCATTATTGTGATTACACATAGCTATGTCCAATATTTTCATCTTCATGTTTTTAGGTTTATGCTTAAATTCTAAATTGTTTGGAAGATGATTTTTTGCAGTATTAATATTTATGGTTTTATATATTGCAATATTATAGGATATGTGTGTTTACGTCCGTGAACTATGATTGTCTCATATCTTGTCAAAAGTAAAGTCTTTCATATGTCGATATGCATGTATTGATAAAAGAATGAATAGACTTTTGACAAATACAAATGTTAAGCCTATTATGTCAATTATTGATGGAAGATAGGTTAAAATCTTTTGTTTGCAAGGATTATGTCTATTAAATATCGTTATGCGAATAGTGATGGAAAATATAATGAATCCTTGTGTATTCCGCAGTAATTGATCTTCTCTGATCTATATTTTATGTATTACTGTGAGTCTCCGTAAAGTGTCTTATGTTGAGCGTTGAACGACCAAGTTGATTATTTTCATGATTAGCTATGTTGTTGTTCCGTAAGGTACTTTATGTCGAGCATATTCAACTAAATTAATCATCTTGTTTGGTTATTTGGTTGTTACTCCGTAAGTTTTCTTATGTCGAGCACGACCAATTAAATTGATTACTTTTGCGATTAGTTTGATTGTGTATTTCGATTAGATTAATTATGGGTTCTCTTGTGATTAATCTAATTGTATGTTTTTAAGTCTCCATAAGTTCACTTATGTTGAGCATTTGTCGATTAAATTAATCATGGGTTCTCTTGTGGTTAGTTTAATTGAATATTTTTGGATTCAAATTCATACTTCTATGTGATTTGTTATGTCCAGAGAAATCCTTCTTTTCTTTCGAAATTAAGGTCGCTCTTGTTGTTCTTTCGGGAATGACATTTAATGGGGAGAGTTCTTTTGAACTTGTGCTTAATGGTCATATCTTGAGGGGTGTGCGGCTGTGGAATTTTAGAGGGGTTATCTTGTATCTTTAAACTCCTTGATGAATGTTGTTAACTTCGGCTATATGATTGCATCTAAATAAGATGATGTGTGTTTCTTTCTCTCAGTCATGAAATGTCTCTTACGGAAATTTCATTATGATCCCGTTCTTGTACCTTTGCCAATTTTATTGACAAAAAGGGGGAGAATTAATATCTAGTTCACACTACAAATACATATGGTTTTCGGCTCATTGTGTAAGGGGGAGTGGTTTTCATGTGAGATGGAGTATTGACTAGGGGGGGTGATACATATCACCATAGTATTATTATTGAAGTTGTGATACAATTGGACTTTGACACTGTATAATAATACTATGACACTGTATAACAATGATCGAGACCGATGCTTTCTCATTGTTATAGCTACGGATCTTCAACAACGGTGATGCTAAACTTACAACCTTTGGGATCATTGGAGTACTTGGAAGTGACGAAGATTTCGAGGAATGTTGAAGATTAGACATGTGGAATATGAGCTACTAAAGTTTCATTATCTTTTTTGTATTCCATATGTATTGATAGTTTTGTCACTAAAATTGACAAAGGGGGAGATCGTTAGAGCACTGCTCGGTCAAACTCGCATGCGTTGCTATCTCAAGCATGTTTGTCAATGTTAGTGTCAAAACTATAAGTCTTGATTTCTAGTATCTTATAGCTAAGTCTCGGACTAGGATAGTAAGTGTAGTTGAGCTCAAGGACTTCATGGCGATTCATCATACAAGTAGAAGATCTACTCAAGGAACTGGTGGAACTTCTCGACAAAAAGGTATGTGGAGACTTGAACTTATCTGTCACTCAAAAGTCTATTTATTCTATCTCCTACTCTTTGAGACAAAAGTCGTATGCTATATATATAGACTAGATCATACACATTTGGTATTTCTATCCGAGTATACCTCGCCTATCTATATCTCGAAATATGTGTTGGTAAGCTTTTCGCTTCGGCCAAGTTTATCTTTACCTAGTGACGAAAGTCATGAATGTTTCAATCACTTTGAAAATTGCTTTGACGAGAAATAGTGTGACAACTATATAACGTCCTCTAAGAATGTTTCAATGATTGGAATGAGAGTTTAGATTACATAACCAATGGATTCCTTGAAGCGAAGTTTTCGAACTTTGTTGATCAAGAGAACCGGAAGTATGGCAAGTGCGACGTCCGCGAACTCAGTCCGCGAACTGCCGAAGTTCTCAAACCCGAGAATTTCTGCTGGAGTTGACAAACTACTTGCGTGAGCCAAGTCCGCGAACCCAGTCCGCGAATCGGCATAGTTCTCGAACCCGAGAATTTTTGCTGGAGTTTGTAAACTTTATCCGGTGTCTTAAGTCCGCGAACCTAGTCTGCGAACTTGAGAAGGTTATATATCTAAAGATGATTTCTGAACTTAATCTTAAAAGACTAAGGAATGCATTTGCAAACCGTGGATATTAAAGTTCATGAACCGATTCGAGTGAATCAAATCATCTTTGATTAAATTGTGTCTTGTGTAGTTACATAAGATTTCCTTGCAATTGAACAACTCTCTTAACTAGTTCATTTGAGTCAATTGAACTAGTTATGGTGAAGAAGAACATGGTTGGTATGAAACGCTCATATGGTTAACTTCTTTGGGTAGACTATTGTTGAACCAACAATGTACATGTTTGGGTGCGGTTAACAAACCTAGAAGCGTACAGTCATTTGTGTATGACAAGATAAGTTTTCGATCTAACGGTTGAGAAATATTAGCTTGAATCTAAATCAGGTTTTCATATAACGGTGAATATTGATTGCTTTGTAACTAAGGCAAAACCCTGATTTGAAAGGCTATATAAATGAGACATCTAGTATTGTACAAAACTAATCTCCACACCTTACGTTTGATACTAGTTTGCGTGCTAGAGTCGATTCTCCTTTAACCTTTGGTTTTCTTCTTTTAAAACCAGGTTAACGACTTAAAGACTTCATTAGGATTGTGAAGCCAGACCGATACAACTTTTATCATAGTTGTGTGATCTGATCTTGCATCTTCTATCGTAACAGTACAATCATATTGATTGGCTTGAGATCGTGAGAGTTCTCCGATAGGTAAGATATAAAAAGTAATTACAAACACCTTCGTCTCATCGTTTGTGATTCCACGAAATCTTGTTTCGCTACTATACGATTAAGATTGTTGTGAGGTAATTGATTAATCTAGGTTGTTCTTCGAGAATATAAGACCGGATTATCAATTAGTTCCTGTTCACCTTGATTATTATCAAAAGACGGAATAAAAACTTTTAGGGTTTTTCTGTGGGAGACAGATTGATCCTTTGATAGACTTGTCTATGTGAGACAGATTTGTTTATTGTTAAAGCCTGCGATTTTGGGTCGTAGCAACTCTTAGTTATAGGTGAGATCATCTAAGGTAATCAAGTGTGCGGTATCCTGCTGGGATCAGAGGCGTTGGGAGTACAACTGTACCTTGGATCAGTGGGAGACTGATTGGGGTTCAACTACAGTCCAGTCCGAAGTTAGCTTGGAGTAGGTTAGTGTCTGTAGCGGCTTAATACAGTGTGTGTTCAATCTGGACTAGGTCCCGAGGTTTTTCTGCATTTGCGGTTTCCTCGTTAAAAAAATTCTGGTGTCTGTGTTATTTCTATTTCCGCATTATATTTGTTTATATAATTGAAATAATACAGGTTGTGCGTTTGAATCAATCAATTGGAAATCCGACCTTTGGTTGTTGATTGATATTGATTGATCCTTGGACATTGGTCTTTGGTACCGTCCAAGTTATTCCTTGTGTTTGATTATAGACTCGCTGATTTCTATTAGCTTGAGTGAATCAAAACAAGAGAGAGATATTAACTCCTTGAGATACTTTTACCTAGATTGATTCTGACTGTCTAGTTGATTCTCTAAAAAGTGTTTCGGAGTTAGTCCATACAGATTGCTAAGCGAAATATTGGGTGTTGTTGTTGGACCCCCACTTTTTCAACTACTACATTTTGTATCTCACAAAGACTAAAATGTAGGGAAACGAAGGAACTAAAATGTATTCGTTCGCAGGTCTGGTATCAATTTTGTTATAGTTGTGGAGTCTAATGACATTAGTCTCATGGTGTTGTGGGAGAGCCATTTGGAATAACACTTGGCAGCTCTGCGGTAGGAAGTATGTTATTGTTCAAGGTGGCATTGGACCATTTGGATTGTTAACTTTAGTGCAGGGTTTCCGAAGCTCATGTGCTTATGTATTTTGGTAGTATCAGGTTAGTTACAATCAGTTTTTGTTAGTTACAAAATAATTATCAGTTTGTAACTCTGGCAGTTACGGAAGCAACTGTCAGGTTGTACACATAACAGAGAAGCGGAGTGTTAAAGCAGGAATTCTCAGTTGTAGGAAAGTAAATCAATTTTATCAATTCTATATATACAAAGTTTCAGCATATACGCAGAAATTTGCCATCTCAGTTCCATATATAATGTGTTTTCATCGTAAACAAAAGCCATTTAACCATCTAAGTTACGCGGATCCCATGGCTAGACCTTTTAGGTAATCAAACTGACTCTTGTTTTATGTGCATCAATATGAATCTGTGGCGCAATGGTAGCGGGTCTGACTCCATGTCAGAAGGCTGCGTGTTCGAATCACGTCAAGTTCACCATCCGACTTTAGTTATCTTTGACCCATTGAATAAAATGCCAAACTTGCAAGAACAAGAAAATCTTCACAAGTAGGGTTAGGTTTATTTTATTTCCTAGGAATCACATTGAAATGAAACTGCAAGTAATTTTCCTTGCAATGAATTACATGAAAAATGAACAACGACAAAAAAATTCCTTTGTCGTTATTAATTTTCTGAAGGATGCAACCATAATTCCAGTGTCACAATGACATGAGTTGAGTACATGGCAGTTCCATTAATACATCGATCATGATGTTTTCAACTCATTCCTTCCATTTTATGCAGCAACCATTTCTCTTAAATTTCTTGGGAGTGAAATTTTATTTAGAAGATTATAACCTTAACGGCATAGTTAAGTATTTGTTATCTATCCAAAAATACATCTGCTTTTCTTGCATAGTTTGGGCTTTCAACACGGTGCGATAATTGGCGGCCAGGATTGATTGGGAGTTTCTGGGTACGATTTCAATGCTTCCATATGTGTATAATTCACACTTTTTTTTTTGTTTTCTTTTTACAGACAACTAATCAGTCCAAACTTACCACTCCTGTAACATCTTTATGTTCTAGCCTTTTTTCTTTCATCCATCCATTTGAGAATAATAATAATAAGAATCCGAAGACTCTGCATTAATTGCATTTGCTAATAATGCTGGGGGTGAAAGTATGACACAAAAATTGAACAACGCATCAAATTAATAGAGAGGCCAACATGAACCCCACACCCTGATTTCTTTCTACCTCACTTATATTCGAAGGTCCATATATAGTACATATATATTAGTATATTTTGTGTGCTAAGTTTTTGCTAACAATCTTCTTAATACATCTCAGACGATATTCTTTTGGAGGGGTACCTTAGTCAAAATACTAGAACAAAGCGAACTGCTTAAACATGCACCAATGTTACCTAAAGGAATGTGTTGAATGACGATTTTATCAATCGTACCCCTATGGTGACATTTTGGATGTCCTAGCTTATAATTCTGAGAAAGAGGATGGAGAAATAACAATTTAGTACCTCCATCACAGATGTAATTCTTTGTCATATTCATGTACTGAAAGTGCTACACTCGAATACAACATCTATACGATATTCTTCACATGCTTAATAGGGAATGTACAAAGACCACATGTTGTCACATGGAAAATTGATGACTTGCAACTAATGCTCATTTTAGGTAGATGTTGTGGTTGTTTCTGTGTTAATATATTTCCCTCTGACAATTTTTGAGCATAGAGTAGAAACTTGATATGGTTTAATGTTATCTGGGGTATTGATTTGATCTAATTTGGGTTTGTTTTGTTGTGTGGATTGTAGCAAGCTATTAAGGTGTCCATTACACAAGTGTTGACTGTGATTTCTCAGAAACAAAAATCTTCTATAAGGGATTCTTACAACAGCGAGATTTCTACCTTGATCAGTTAACTTTTACTTGCAGTTTGGACATAATGTGGCTTGATTAGTTGTTGTAAGATGCACATGTTTAATTCCAATGGTAGTCTGAATTGGTAATTCCATTTAGTTTATTGTAATACACAATATCAAGCTCACCATACATTTCAGTGTTGTACTTCTGGAAGTTTACCCTCGGGGTTCTCTTATTATTGGCTTTATTTATTGTCAGCAACCAAGAAATGTCATGAAAATCCTTGCAAGGTTATATTCATATTAGCATGTACGTAAGTCTAGATTTATTCTTAATATTCCATTTCTACCATAATCTAAGATATCAGAAGGATTTAGAAAGTTGTAAAATTTTGCTGAGCAGACATTTTTATTTTACTTCAACGAATTAATCCGTTGCAGATGTTTGAGAGTTTCGGTATCCATCATTTAACAGTCTCCCTTCAACGGTGCAGCCGAATAAACAGGTGTAAGAGCATCAAATAATTAAGAAAACTTCAAAATCATCATTTGTGAGTTTTTCAATATGGTGTTGTTTGCAATCTAAACATCAAATTATGGGTAGTGGTTGACCAGATAAGGCACTGTGAACTTCAGCTTTATCATATTTGAATTTCATATCTTGGAAACTTATGTCTTTAAATTTTACAATTTTATTTCATAGTTATAGAAAATGTCATTTTTGCATTACCATGTTTGTCAAATTAAGTCAAACCAACTTGGTTAAGCATCGGTCAAGGCATGGAAAATGATTTTCATTCACAACCAAAGACATTTTATACATTGATTGTTGTCGAACATCTTGATTGTCAGTTTACTTGACCATAGTCAAGTTCTTTACTTAGCCCTATGTACCGAGTATTTATGTAGGAGTGAAGAAACTAGACTTTAAAATCAAGTAAACATCCGAAATATGTTAAATTAAGAACCCTTATATTGGATAACCATAAACATGTAACCAAATACCAAAACAGAGGTTGAGAATGTAACAAGTAATAACATGTTGAATCTTCTCTTCCAAATTAAATAAGCTTATTGGGGACCAAAATATTGTTTAAAATGTAAATGTGAACTTAGCATTATTCATAATTTAATTAATAAAACTTATATTGAATAACCATGGATAAAATAAAATATACAATGATGAAAGATTGAAAATAAAATAAAATAAAATAACCATGGACATAGACAATGTGATACCTAGAGACATAAGAAAGGGTAATCATTGCTTGAAAACAAGGTAATTAAACTCTGTAAGGATCAAGAGCTCTAACAGTGATGCTGGAAAAGGACAAGAACGCATTAGACAACAAAGGAAAGACCAATCAATTCTTGAGGGATTCTTATGGGTCCTTAATCAATAGTCAAAATATCCTGATACCAAAGACAAACTGGAGAACTTCTTGGAGTATCAACAACAACAAAAGGTTATCGGTTTAGACCTTTTGAGTCATTAGAATCTAAAAAAGAAATGTTCAAACATGAATTTGAAACGAAAAAAGTGAATGGAAGATTATGCAAAAAAATATTAAACAAGAATATGAGCTACAATATTTAATTAAACAATATAAAAATGAAAAAAATTAGAATGGCATTACATTTTTAAAATTTTTGATGTTACATGATGTTTTAAATTGTTAGATAAAAACGCTCAACATCATCCACTTAAGTCACATGATACTTTGACTTCCATCTTTGACAGATAATGTTCACGTTTAATCAATGACCACCATTTAGTTATCCGGGAATCAATGAACCGACAATACGAAGGAAAAAATTTAGGAAATCATCAACGATGATACCTAGATGACATAAACCAGAAAATATCAATGGAAACACCTGGATAACAATCATATTATTAAATTTTGAAATATTTTTACGGAACTTATCAAGCTAAAAATCATGAGTCCAATACCGAAGACTATGTGACACTTGACACTAATCAGAGGTTGAGTCGGGGCCGTAAGACCCCGATGATACCTAGTGTTGTTATGAATTGTACATATACTAAGTCTGTTTACCAGGGTCGACCACCAAGAACTGCTATTGATGAGTGTAATTTCTGTAAAAAAAGGGACACTGGAAATCTCAATGTCCACAGATTTAAAAAAGAAACAAGAAGGATATGTACACAAGCAATCCCAGACTGCTGCAGTTGCTACTTCTATAATTAAGAACCAACCTTCATAATCCTTCCTTGATCAGTTGCAGAAGATTTTGGAATCACAACAAGTGAAGCAAATGAATTATTCTTTCGCAGGTGCTTCAAATCATATGACTAAAGATATCTCACGTTTTTCGTCATGATTCTTTGTTCCAAACTGTCCACACTGCTGATGGTACCTATAGATGGTTGTGGAATTGTCACAACTTCTCAATAATCTCTTTTCGATGTATATTTTATTTCTAAATTAACCTTGAACTTAATTTCGGTTAGTCAACTATGTGATTCGGGTTATAATCTTCTTTTCCCTTATTTGTTATGTTGTTCAGTATCCGCGGTCGAAGAGGGTGATTGGGATACACTATAGGGAAGGAGTATTATATGTTATACAGCTTTGGATTCCTGATGTTGCGGCTTCCGCGGTCGATTCATCATCTTTTCATCTCACTGAAAAATCTAGTAATTTTTATTTATTGCATTCTCGTTTAGGTCATGTTTCTTCTTCTCTAAAACAAGTCTTTAACAAATCATCATATACACAAGCTTTTTCTTCAACCAAGAAAGAAACTATCTCCGAAAATGATGATGAAATCCAATGCTTCAAATGTCACGATTTTGGACATATGGTTAGAAATTATCCCAACAAAAGAGCCTACAAAAGAAATACAGCATATCAAACTGCTCTTGATGATTTACTGGAGGATAAAACCTATGATGTAATATCATAATAAGATGAATTCTATGCCAAAGCTAGCAGTGGTCATATGAAGGAGTTTGACATTTAACTCTTAGACCATCTAGCTAAACTTGAAGTAATCAGTATAGAAAACATCAAATTGAAAAGGGAACGTGACCATTTAAGGAGACCATTGTATAATAATATCAATAGGTAAAGAATATATGAGATAAACTTTCCGACACAATTGTTCAAAAGATAGAGAGATTGACATCATAAAAAGTGACTTGCAACGTCTCTCGGGGAGTTCTAGCAAAGTTTCGGCTATGTTATTCAAATATAAATCTATTGGGAATATGACAAAAACGTTTGTACTAGAAACAATACATTTATGCTTGCAAAGTCTTCTCTGCTAGAAAGCATTAAAAGGAAGACGAAACGAGAGTTATTGCAAAATCTCAAAGGATTCATATCTCAAGTTGTGTTCCTTTTGTAGAAGAAACGCTCACACTGTCAATTCCTGTTGGAATTCTAAAAGGAATAAAAATTTCATAAAGAAAAATCCAAAAGAACATGAAGAGAATGGACACATATCTTGATGAATTTACCAGATTAGGAAAATGGATTGTTGAATTCCATAAGTTCAGAGAAAAGAAACAAAACAAGTTGAGGACACAAGCTTCTGTGTTCATTAATCATCCTCAAAATGTTTCTTTCACTTGTGGTGAGACAATATCTCACCTAAACATTACCTGATTGTGTTGGATAAATGCATCCTCACTGGTTCCCCAGTTTTTCACAGTGAGGAGGCATAAAAATGAGCAACTATTCAGAAATTTGTTCATTATTAAGGTGATATTTCGTAACCAATTTCTATATGGTTTATGTCATTTTTTTAGTGCAATATATTTCACATTTTTTTAAGAAATAAAAATCTTTTTCGATATATTTACATATTTTGTTTCCGTAAACAAGATATGTTGCTCCTTGTCTCTCTCAGTTTTCGATATTTATATTTACATCTTGTCTCAAGAATGCATACTTGATATTGAATGGAGAAACTCATGAGAGATGTTTTGTCATCTTCTGATAAATCAACACTATTTTCATGCATAAACTATGAATCATTCACGAATGATCGATACAAAGGATGTTCAAAACTTGTTGTTCAACGAAACTCTTTAAGGGAACATATTTTGTCTGTCAAAGAGAGTATCAAATACTATAAACTTATTCTTAAGGATGCAAAGGAGATTCATGATGATCTTCAAACTCAACTTGTTGAGTTACACAATTTTTCGACCGAAAAGGAATTTATATGGAGGAATTTGAATCTTGAGTTCGATCAAGATAGTGATGTCATCAACACTCCCTTTAGGGCTCATGAAAATCTAGTTTGATAAGGTTAAACTAATTATTGATTGATTTCAATCTTTATGTAAAGTCTGTCTAAGACTATCAACGAATATGAATCATCATCTTTTATTTTAAATCCTTGTGTCAATGTTTTGATAGTTGCGATTGCATGGCTTGTTCTAACTTAAGATCTTTTTCCTTCGCTTTTGGTTATGAAATAAACTCTAAGTTTTCATTATCTATAAGTTTTAGTCTCATATTGGCTTATCTTTATTTTATTTTGTGACTTTCTTGATTTAGCGGATTTCACATCTAATCTTTTGGGTTGCTTTATCAAATAATCTTAAGAACATAATGGTGATTAACTCATGTGTGAAGTCATATATATATATATATAAACACTAATATTGATTTATTTTTTATAAATTGTGTATTTGGTACACATATGAGTTGTTTCGGTGTTAGCATTTCATTTTTGCACGTAATGGCTAAGATCTTGTTGACCTTTTTCTGGTAAGGTTGTTTTTGTGTTATTCTTTTGTTTTGTAGGGAATAACATACAATGGGGGAGAGATCTACGTTGAACTGGTGCTTAATGATATATTTTTGTGGCATGTTTGGTTGTGGACGTCGAGGGAAGAATTATTTATGATAATCTCTTTCCTGATAATTACATATATCGATTTTGATTCTAGTTTGGCTTATCAAAGTTAGGTAACGATTATTTCTATTAATCATTTTCCGGATAAGAAAACGAAGTTAATTCTAATCTTAGTTTTTTCTTATCAAAATAGAAACCAATTATTCGAGAATAATTGGTTCCTGATAAGAAACTAGTCACCTAACCTAGTTAGACTTACGAAACAAAGGTATAATTATTTTTCTTAATTCATTCTCGATAAATAACTAAATTAATTCTGATCTTAGTTTGAATTATCGAAATGAAGGAAAATGACTTTGGGTAAGTGTTAATTGGTAAGAGGCTAAAACAAATTACTTAGGTAGTTTCGGTTTTAGTTTTGCTTATAAAAAATGCTATGTTAGACCTCCATTTTGCTTAAGCTCTTATAGGTTGTATCGAGTTCTTAGGAACGTGAGGGTCCTTTCGAAATATATGGAGTATACAGTGACAAAAAGTGGGAGATATATCAGGTGTATACAGTGACTTACAATCACTGACAAAGGACATATGTGCTGAAAAGTATATATCAACACAGAAAAGAGTAATGCATTGATCAAGGGGGAAAAACGTATCATTTTTTTTTTCTGATACGAGAAAGCCGGACCCAGGCCCCAACCCGAACCCATCCAGTTGGACTGTCCCCACTGCCAGATCCAACACCTTCAAATCCACTATATAACTAATCTATTACAAACCTTTAGGGCGGGGATTGAACCCCTGACTTCATCATGTTGTGTCGTATTACATACTCTAAAAGTGAATAGAAAAAATGTTCAGATTGAATATATGCCTATCTTTCCTTTAGGGGGAGTAAAGTTTTTTGTTATTCAAATGCTAGAACAACGACATTTGTTTATTGAATATTTGCAGGACTTTGTAATGTTAAAACTTGGAATCTAGCGTATGAAGATAGACTTAAAAGATTGTTATGTAATGTAATGTTTCGTCTTTTAATTCTTGTATTGATCATATGTAAACAGTTTTGTCACTAAGATTGACATATGGGGAGATTGTTAGAGCATTGCTCAGTTAAACCCACCAAGCGTTGGTATCTCAAGTTTGGTTATCATA
Source organism: Papaver somniferum (assembly GCF_003573695.1). NCBI lineage: Eukaryota > Viridiplantae > Streptophyta > Magnoliopsida > Ranunculales > Papaveraceae > Papaver > Papaver somniferum. The sequence continues at coordinate 118,631,053 of NC_039362.1, forward strand.
TTTTATTTCCAAAACTCGAAGCTGCTTGATTAGATTACTATAGTCAACTTCGTTAGGTTAGACTAGGAACAATAGAAATGTTGAGGATTGCTCGTGCTACTCCAAAGAACCTGAAGACGTATCGGCATCACGAACACATCATCCTTTTGTTCGAGGTTAGTAACGCAGACTTGACTTGTTCCATTTCTACATACGTTTCTTTCAAGTCGACATACGAAGTATATTTATGAATTTCTAGTATTGATGACTTTATTATTTCGTTATGATCAAAGTGAAGCATATACTAGTTGTTTTACACAACTTTCGTATATTTGATTACGAAGTATAATTTAGATATTTGGACTTCCTAGATTTTTCATAACACTAATTGGTAACTTGTTGTTAGTTAGTGTGTTGAAATTTTGGATTCATCCCATACCTCGAGGACTATGTTTAATGATATCAGTTTAGGTTGAAAGGAATCAAATGATCTATTCTAGAACCGATCCCTTAAACAAAGATTTTTACTAGCACCAATCCTAAGGATCTCGAGTAGGACCAATTCCTTACTAAGGATCTCCAATATGACTGGTCCTAAGGATCACTACTAGGACTGATCTCATGGATTCCTAGCAGGATCTATCCTTAGGTTAACCAATATTAAAGTTTTCGGTTTATCTATTACTTTAGGGTTTGCATAGATACCGAAAATGTGTTTGGTTAATATGATAAGTTCATTAGATGTCGACATAATGTGCTTAACTCTTATTACTTAATGCTCAAGTATTTTCCTTGATACTCAAGGTATATCCCAAACCAAAATATTCTCAATATCTTTTTTTTTATATTCGAAATTTTCATATGTCATTCATATCCCAGTGGATAAGTGCAAGCTAATACTAGTTGTCTACCAAGAGAGATTTTAGTACATGAGTTGGAATTTTAACAAAACCGAAAATAACCACTTATGGCATATCTTTAGTATTTTCATATTTGGTAATTTATTGTTGTCTATATTTCCTTGGTCATTATAAATAGTGAAGCTTGTAATTCTTAAAAAATTATCCCTTAGACATACTGGACTAATGGTTTGTGTGGTAAGCCCACTAGAGTTTTCTTGTAATACTCGTTCGAGAGGAGAGTATCCATATTAGGTGAAATCTCTTACATACGCCTCATTTAAATACTTCTCTGGGATCAAGAAGCATCTACTAGTACTTTCGGCGGAAAGCTATTTAGTTTTCGATTATTGATTTGATTGACTAACGATATAGTTGAATCTTAACATTACCTAGTTTATTTATATTGTGATCCTTCTCTTTTGATATAAGGTCACTCGAACTAGTTATAGGATCGACAATTTCAGATCCACTTTATTAAATCTAGCTCTGTAGATATGACTTTTGATCATCCATTGTTAACAGACTACATTCTGTGTATGATCGATAGTTAGTGGAATCAAGTTGTTTGTGTGGGTACTTTGAAGACTGAAGATTGAAGACTAGAAGATTTATTTTTGGTATTATGATCTTTGTGATAACTTCGTGCACACTTGATTGACAGGGATCCCACAAGCTTGTTTATCTCTTATATTTTGACAATCTATATTTTTGTTTCTAATTGAGATCCACTTTGATAGGTTGTGAACTAAGATTAATTATTTTGATAATATTAATCTTGGTTGATCTAACCGGACAAAGGATCTTATATTGATTAAATGGAAGAACCTTTGTACTCAATTATATCTCTTATTAACTTTTTGATCTGGGAGATTGATTGAGAGGTTACTGAAACAGGTTAGTTATTTACTGTTTTGGATTACGATTTAAATGAGTTGAGTTGTTGAAGTCTTCGCAGTAGGTGAAGTGATAATAATTTTTGATGGAGTTGTAGTAAATAGGATTCGTTTCAGACTTGTGAAGGAAATGGAATTTTTAAATTTAATAAAAATATATATACAAAAATATTAACAATGGGTGAGAGGTACTGGGACTAAGGATTTGGCTGAATTCACTACACAAGGTTCATTCATATATTCTTTGACAATTAAAACTCAATAAAATTAACATAGACTCTGATTTTGCCAAAATAGATTCTTAAAACATTGATTGTAAGTCCTAAGCATGATGTATCAAAACAACTAAGCTAAGCATACATCATCAAATTAAATAACAACCAATTAATTCAAATCATATTTCAATTTTAGATTAATGCAAAAGTCATAAAAAAGAATAAAATAAATTACCCCAAGGATGAAATTCAGCCTCCTCCGTCGTCCCAGTGTTGGGTTTTAGCTCCTCATGATGAAAACACGCTCAAAATATATTTTTATAGCTCAAATGGTGTTTACAATGGAGAGAAAAGGTGTAAAACTGTAATCTGCGACGCACAAAAAGCGTCACAGAATGAACGATAAAACACAAGTGTTGCTGCTGTTTAGACTGCACTGCGACCCACGGCTGTGCGTCTTAGACACTGTTGATAAACGACTGTCCTTGCGAGTCTGTTCTTCGTGTTCTTGGTGTTCTTCATCAGCAGCAGCAGCAGAAACATAGTTTCATCAACTCTTGATTTCTGCTTCTCTGGACCTCCTCTCGACCCCAAACTCTCGACACCCCTTCTAGGACACCTAGGGAACCTATTTATACCCAACAGCGACAAGAAATCACGCTCATTAACTCTCCATGATCCTCCATTACTCGGTGTTAAAAGAAAATATTTTCCGAATATTTTCTTCCCTGAAATGATTCTCCACGCGTAAACAACTTCTGATACTCCCTTATTTAGCTTCTACACGCATCTTCAATGACTAAGTGTCATCCAAACACGAGCAGCACACATCAAACTTGCTGAAAATCCGTGAATATCATTTTCAAACCCGTGTTTCCCTGATTTCTTCCACGTGATTATCCAGCCAAATTCAGTCGAAACAATCACCCATACCAGCTCTGTTATGATATATTATATCTTTCCACAAAGTTTCAGCGACTGAATCGCACAAAATCACGTCCAAATGCAATCGAGAAAATCTGCCAGTGAAGAGCAAATATTTTCCCGCCAAAATATTTTTTTGAATTTGTGAAGAAGGTCACCCCTTATCCAGTGGTCGCCCCCTTATCCGTTGATGGAGTCCGAATAACACATGTCCCTTGGGGTGCCTTTAGTAATTTTTCTGGGGTGTTTCCAATTCTGGGTTCCTCCGGTGCATTTCTGGTGTGTCTTTAGTACTCTATCCTAGAGTGTAAAACACCACTTTTCGAGCCAATTTCGCCGCAAGAGCTTATTTTTCCAAAAACATCTACAAAAATATAAAATAACACAATAAGTATTTAATCGAGTCTAACAATACAGAACATTGAGAAAAAAATAGACACATAAATGCGTCTATCAAATACCCCCAAACTTATTATTTGCTAGTCCTCGAGCAAAATTTATTTTTGAAAAGTGACCGAGTTGATCTCGGGTGGGTTTATCAGAGGTGTACCCACAAAAAACCATTTACTCCAAAACCTAGCTATCTACGCAGAACCTTGGAAGGCACTAAAGAATCTCCTTGGTTGGGATACAAACATTGACTATAGGAGGAAGTACCCTGATGCGAAATTCCAAAATTCATATATAAGTGACAGAGCTCTACTCATATAGTTTCACTATGGACATCATAACCGGAGTCAAAACTAATCACATAGATAGATAATGAGATGGATATAGAAAAACGTAGATGGTTTTGATGTTTACTAGGTGAACGGTGTTTCCCATATCTGTCTGAAAGCCACTACTAGGATGAACCTATCCTAATGGACTGAGATACCGGTCTGACTAATATCAACACACTGGCATATACAAGGGAACCAGTGATTGACTACATAGAACTTTTTTTTTTGATTAACGACATGAATAGATCTTTTGGATCCAAGCGCATGCTTCTTGTCAGCAGATTACATGATAGTTCCCACGGGTCCTGCATTCCATGCTTGCTTAGGCGACGGAGACAGGGAGAACACACACATATTGCTATCCAAGTGTTAATGTTTATTCCGATTGGTCTAATTGGTATGTTTTTTTTTTTTGGTATCTCAATCACTCTATTCCACCCTAGCAGTGGTAACAACTTGAATCGTGGGACCCACCTACTCTCTTAGAGAAACGTAGTTTAAAAACAAAACAAAATAAGAATAGAAGTGAAAAGGACTCAACGAGATATGGTGAAACTATCATGTTATTAATAACACCTGAGCTTTGTGCTTTTATGAATAGACTCTTTCGATGTTTCCATCTAATCAGATTGGTTCCTCAACTCCTATAACCAAGATGTTCCCATCCACTTAGATTGGTTAGTGCCAACCTTAATAAGCATAAATTTATAGGCTCTGGAGTTTATTTATTTATTCTGCAACTGAAAAGTTTCTCCCATACCCCCAAACTTAAATCTAACATTGTCCTCAATGTTCTAAAGATAAAATTAAAAGCATGAACAAGGAGAGAAATTGTTACTATTTGAAGCAAAAGAGTTAAGGAAAGATATTACCGTGTTGCATGAGATTGGGTTACCTCCCAAGAAGCGCTAAGTTTAAAGTCTTCAGCCAGACATCGGAAGGAATTAGTCATCTCATAGAATCAAAAAGTAACAGTCGAAATAATTGTGGGTCTTCAAAACCAAAAAGAGCTGACCAAAGGAAACTACAATAACCCAAGAAAGTGAACAAGGATAACATGCCCTTATCTAGTTTCCTTATTAAGATATTTATATCTAACTGTAGTTCAGGTTCAGGTTCTATGAAAGGGTCTAAATAAAATATTTTCATTGGTTGCGTTTCTTCATAGGTGGGATCCGAATCATTAGGTCCTAGAGTCTGGAAAAACTCAAATAAGAACTTAAAAGCACAAAAAAATAACCTAAATAATTGAGGATCCTCTAAGTCAATCAGGTTTGAATTACATAACTGACCACAATGAGAGTAGTGGTCATTCTTAAGAAAACGTGTCGATTCTATCAACCTAAAGTACTTAGGCTTAGTCTCAGAACTTAATAAGTGACACATTTTAAATTTATACGTTCCCACAATTGGAAGCAAACTATTTGGTGGGAAAACAAATTCAATCTTGGTATTATTGCCTGGGAAAACCACATCAACCAGAGGATGGGTTTCTAATGACTGAACTTCTTCCTGGACATCATTAGGTTCGGGAAAACGAGTATGAAGGTAATCTTGTAAAATGGTCGAGGCAGAGATATCAAGTCCAAAATGAGGGATCTTTGTAAGAGTTATAGGTACGGCACAAGGAGAATGATAATCACCCCCAAACTTAGATTTTTGGGTATCTCTAGATAGACTAGCTACAATTTCCTTAATTTCTAGATCATTGGAATCCTGAAAATAGTCAAATGCTCCTTCGAGGTTATACTCAAGAGAGGCATCCTTACTCATATTTAATAGCTCCACGAGTTCATTTTCTTCGTCTAAGACTATTGTTTCTAAGTCGCTAGACTCTAAAACAACATTTTCGGAATAAACCCGTTCCTCTAAAGCATTATCGGCTTCGTAATCAAAAGGAAAAACTACATCGTCTAAAACGGTGGTATCCCTAATCAAATCCTCGTCCTTTTGAATAGGTGAATAATCATAAAAATTATTTGGATTTGAACTAGAAATAATAGAATCATTATAAAGCTCAATTGGATTAATAGATTCCTGATCACTATGCCTACACATTTCATATTCTTCATTACTACTATCCTCATCATAATAGTACGAAGATGATTGAACCTCATCAAAACAAGTGGTGTTACCAATTCTAACCTCGTCATCTTGATTATGTGAATAAAAACTATCCTTATTTTCGAGGGTGGTATTGGGAAAACTACACTGGAAAAATTAAGACTATCCTGAGCAAGTTTTTCCACAATCCTATTTGAATTCTCAGTAAATTGCTTGAGGGTATCTTCTAGAGATATCTTAGTTGACCGCTCTACGGACTCTTCTGGAAGCGGAATATTATAAGTCCCTTTCAAAAATAACTTATGTGTTGACTCATTAGAACTCTTGAGAGACTCTTCTAAAGAAATAGGAGGATTATTTTGCTCGTATGACCTATGCGCATGTGGATAGTAATTGGGATCACCATGGTATGGACTATAACTTTCAAAATTTTGGCGTTCCCAACCACTATTCACACTATGGTCATAAAAAGGATGATGTCCATATTCAAATTCAGGTCGATACTCATTGTATTGGCTTCTATCATACCAGTTCGACATTCTTAATTGCAAGGGAATTCTACACAATCACAAACAAGGCTGACTCGACCAATTCAAACCTATAGAATCTAGCAAACAAAAAGCATGATGGCTCCACTTAGATTTTTTTCTAGACCAGCTTCTATTCCTTCGAAAAGGAATTCGTTACAATTTGAGCACACCCCTCTGGAATCAATCCGAGCTAATGTAAGTTGAATCGAGGTGAGGGAAGCTCAGTGGAGCTTTGATACCCAAAGCCTCACCGGTATTACAAGGCGGCGCAGTCACGCATTCAACTTACAGAAACCATCAAGAACTTTGAAGTATGCTTAAAAGAGTAACCAATATGTTTCGAAAGATTTTCCTACCAAGCTCGTTACCCTATCGGTCTCGTTCTAATCAAATTTTAAGCTTGAGTTCGCGTTAGGTTTTGTTTACCTAAGGCGGGCAAGAATGGAACGGTGATGAAATCCGAACCCTTATCTTATATGGCCAGTTCTTGCCCTTTACTAGGAAATTAAAGCAGCCGGTTCAGTCCTCAACATATAATCACCTTAAGGAAGACAGTAAACCCGCTGACAGGAGATTCGCGGGTGTTTAGAAGTTTACCTCCCGTACCATACGGGCGAAGAACCGCTGTAGTCGACTCGTGCCACTGACTCCGATGTCAGTGTGCGAACCCGAGGGGCCGAGAAGATATTGTAATCGTCGTCCTTCCCTGCAAACAATTTATATTTAATTTTTTTTTTTATATAACCCTTCCGTAGGGTTTAAAATTAAAATATATTGTCCAAAGTCCATTCCAATGAAAAGAATTACAAAAAATAATAATAATAATTACAAAAAAAAATGGAAAGTCTCTTAAAAAAAATAAAAAATAAAAAATTCTCTCTCTCTTTTTTTCTTTATTTTTTTGCTTTGTCTTTTTTCCTTCTCTTTTAGCTTTAAGCTTTGATTCCAAGGTCTTTAGTATCCAACTTCAAACCTGTAATACAAAGACACAACCAAAGAGACGTAAAAAAAACAAATGGAATAATAAAAAATAATAAAAACCTAAAAATTCTACCTAAGCACAAATCCGCGTCGGCGGCGCCAAAATGATAATAATTTTTGATGGGGTTGTAGTAAATAGGATTCTTTTCAGACTTGTGAAGGAAATGAAATTTTTAGATTTAGTAAAAATATATACACAAAAATATTAACAATGGGCGAGAGGTACTGGGACTAAGGATTTGGCTGAATTCACTACACAAGGTTCATTCATATATTCTTTGACAATTAAAACTCAATAAAATTAACATAGACTCTGATTTTGCAAAGATAGATTCTTAAAACATTGATTGTAAGTCCTAAGCATGATGTATCAAAAAAACTAAGCTAAGCATACATCATCAAATTAAATAACAACCAATTAATTCAAATCATATTTCAATTTTAGATTAATGCAAAAGTCATAAAAAAGAATAAAATAAATTACCCCAAGGATGAAATTCAGCCTCCTCCGTCGTCCCAGTGTTGGGTTTTAGCTCCTCATGATGAAAACACGCTCAAAATATATTTTTATAGCTCAAATGGTGTTTACAATGGAAGAAAAGGAGAAAATGGTGTAAAACTGTAATCTGCGACGCACAAAAAGCGTCACAGAATGAACGATAAAACACAAGTGTTGCTGCTGTTTAGACTGCACTGCGACCCACGGCTGTGCGTCTTAGACACTGTTGATAAACGACTGTCCTTGCGAGTCTGTTCTTCGTGTTCTTGGTGTTCTTCATCATCAGCAGCAGCAGAAATAGAGTTTTATCAACTCTTGATTTCTGCTTCTCTGGACCTCCTCTCGACCCCAAACTATCGACACCCCTTCTAGGACACCCAGGGAACCTATTTATACCCAACAACGACAAGAAATCATGCTCATTAACTCTCCATGATCCTGCATTACTCGGTGTTAAAAGAAAATATTTTCCGAATATTTTCTTCCCTGAAATGATTCTCCACGCGTACACAGCTTCTGATACTCCCTTATTTAGCTTCTACACGCATCTTCAATGACTAAGTGTCATCCAAACACGAGCAGCACACATCAAACTTGCTGAAAATCCGTGAATATCATTTTCAAACCCGTGTTTACATGATTTCTTCCACGTGATTATCCAGCCAAATTCAGTCGAAACAATCACCCATACCAGCTCTGTTATGATATATTACATCTTTCCACAAAGTTTCAGCGATTGAATCGCACAAAATCACGTCCAAATGCAATCGAGAAAATCTGCCAGTGAAGAGCAAATATTTTCCCGCCAAAATATTTTTTTGAATTTGTGAAGAAGGTCACCCCTTATCCAGTGGTCGCCCCCTTATCCGTTGCTGGAGTCCGAATAACACATGTCCCTTGGGGTGCCTTTAGTAATTTTCTGGGGTGTTTCCAACACTTTTTCTGGGTTCCTCCGGTGCATTTCTGGGGTGTATTTAGTACTCTATCATAGGGTGTAAAACACCACTTTTTGAGCCAATTTCGCCGCAAGAGCTTATTTTTCCAAAAACATCTACAAAAATATAAAATAACACAATAAGTATTTAATCGAGTCTAACAATACAGAACATTGAGAACAAAATAGACACATAAATGCGTCTATCATGAAGCGACTTAAGATAGTGGACTCTATCTTAGGACTCACTTGCGTAGACTAGATTAGTTGTAGGCGCAGGGATACAGAAGGAACTGAGTAAATTGGAGTTGGTTTACTTGGTCTCAACTATACGAAGTTGTAGTATTCTTTGTATAGCGACTTAATTCTACAAGTATTCAAAACTTGACTAGGTCACGAGGTTTTTCTTCCATGCAATTTTACTCGTAAACAATATGTTGTGTGTTGTGTGATTTGCTTTACTTCCGCGTTATATTTCTTTGTCTTTATAATTGTAGTAAATACACTTGTACGTTAGTCTAAGACTTGGTTTGATTTCATAGTTTGGTTCGGATTCGAACTTACCACATATACTAAGTGTAAATCTTGTTTAAGTAATATCCTTGACAATTCGTGTATGTACTAGATTACACAAGGTGTGCCTTGCATAGGTTGATTCCAAAAATATTGTCGTCATTTCAGTATCCGTGGCTTGGGAATAATATTTTGGATACTAGAAGAAGCGTCGCATTTACTTGATCGTGAAATCTATTCATATATTTTGTGATGACCACTCGAGAAAGAGTTTTTCTCAAAAAAAAAGGGGTGGGGGGGCTTGAATGGTAAATTTTACACATTGTTATCAATATTATTATTTTTGTTTAATACGAATTCTCTTTTATCTATTCTTATTTCTCCTCTTTAATATTGTGTATTCGCATCTTTTTTCGTCTCTTCACATCCCATCAATCTCCACATTGCATTTTTCTTTCATCGTTACTACATTACTATACATTCAAAATAGACGAAACTTTAATTAGTGGGATATACTTTGGATATTGCAAACTGTTGGGAGACTACAAATAAGTCAATCTAATATGTTATCGATTCTGCTTCTACAAATCCACACATATATTTAGTGATATTTCTTTTAGAATTTCTAAAAAACAAAACAATTTAAATTTAAAAAAAAATCAAGCAAAGTTGGGCTTCGCTGCGCAAAGCACAGGAGCAGAGCCCCTGATTGACTAAAAATTAGCCCCCTAGATAATTTTTGTTTAGTCTACCGAAAATTTTATATTTATTCAACTATATTTCACACATTGTTGTAGGGCCTTTGGTCCATGTATGTGACCCATCAATATGTAACCAGGTTTGCACCCTAGCCTATATATAGAGAGGTTTATTCCTATGTAATATATGCATCTCATATCTAATAAGTTTTCTTCCTCTTGCTTATCAATATTACAACACGTTATAAGCACGACTCTACCAATTGGTGATTTTCCCCCTTCGTTCGAGATTGTTGAAGAAGTGCTTAATGAAGACATCAAAGTGGTTCGGATCATATTTTTCTTATATTATAGCTGTGTTATCAGGTAATCCCTTTTCACAAAAGAATTTGGTTTTCATAATGTATATATTAGGGTTCCACGAATATATGATTATCAAACATAGAGATTTCACCGTTAGATTTTCATGAAATTTTAATATATTCAACCTAATTAGGTATCACTTAGTAGTTTAAATTTAAATCAAGTTGGAATATGATGCAATCTCTAAAACCTTATTTTTAATGGAACTGTGTACGTTCAATAAAACCCTAATCTATAACAACGTCGTAAAACCAAATATTTAAGAATTAAAGCCGTTGGATTATGTTGTATTTCTGGTATTTGATGTATATAGTTCTTTTTGATCTATTGTAAAAATTTCATAATGGTCTAACCATGAGAAGTACTCTAAAGTACGTGATATTTTCATATGTGTTCACAGAAATGTTAATTGGAACAATCATACGTCTTAATGAATATCTTTTTATCCAGCCGTTGGATTACCTTAAAATTTTATTATGTTTGGCGCATTTTTTTTTGTAGATGTCTGTAACATTTTGATCATCATTGGACATCATCACGATTATTTGCTGATCACTACAGTTGGATGATGAAATTTCCAAATTTAGGGTTAACAATATGTTTTGGGCTCATATGCTAATAATTTCAAGTTTATTATCAACGGGTCTGAATAGTTCATATATAATGGACTATATATGCTTATATTCGTTAACCATGACCTGGTCAACCCAATGGACCGGACCTTAACTAAATAGTTGATCGGACTTTGACTAAACCAATTCAACTCGAATTTGACCTTTTGGGCTCAGAATTACTTGAGAACCATTATAGGGTCTTTGATGTGGATGTTTATTGAACAAGTACATTACTTCCATCGCAAAAAAAAAATATTCTACCTATGACGATGCATCTTTTAAGCAAGAAGCGGTAGTTTCTACGTTTGTAAGGCGATATATTAATTTTTCAGATTATTTTATCCTCTAAATGAAATTATTTAAAACATTCATTATATTTTCCCCCAAGTTTGAATGTTCAATGGGATGAGTTCCACTTGTTAAACTATAAAAGATTCAATAACTTCAACAAAGATATGTTGCAAATTAGCACTTCAACTTTTGTGGAAAAAAATTTATAAAAGGTGACATGAGTCAGAAAAATCTTTCCATTTTTATCTTTTCAACTTCATTCATTTATATTAAAGGACCAGTAGATTATGCTGAAGTATGATAACAAGAGATTCATGGTCTTTAGTAAGCTACTCAACCTGATGTAAATGGTTTAGAGGCATGTGAGATTCTCTTAAACAACAATATGTATATCTACTGGGATAAAAAAATTCTCAACTTAATTAAGGAAAAAACCTCGAAGGAAAAATTCTCAACTTAATTAAGGTAACCGTGGTAAGGCTAAATAAGGAAAAAACCTCGAAGAATAGATGGTTAGACACGCTAAATCATACCCACGTTGGTTGAAGATATTAATATTTTCTAAAATAGGGCCACAGATATAATTATGGCTTAAGTAGTAATGAAGTAAATGTATCTATTGGGCATTGACATAGACGTAATTCTGACTCATTTAAATGAGAGTTGGAAATTACAAGAAATGGGAATGGTACAAGCAATGAATGCAGGTATCATACAGTAGCAGCAAACTACAAGATATATAGAAAGTTTAAAGGACATCAAACTCATTATATGTTAAAAGAAGGTAGTACCCTTGCTTGTCAACGTCAGTGGCAATAAGAAATTTTCCCATTTAATACACTTACCCAATTTGATAATTTTATTATCTTTATTCAACTGTAGTTTATATGATTTGATCCTAGACTATTGATTGTGTGATAGTTTGATTGTTAGAGCACTGCTCGGTCGAACTCGCAAGCGTTGCTATCTCAAGCTTGTTTGTCAAGTTTAGTTGATCACAACTATATATTTGATTCTACTCTACTTATAGCTATGTCTCGGATTAGGATAAAGTGTGTAGTTGAGCTTTAGACTTCACGACGTTCACCAATTGAAGACGAAGATCTACTGAGGAGCTTGGAGGAACTTCATCAAAAAGAGGTATGTGGAGACTAAAACTTATCTATCACTCAGAAGTATATTCTATTCTACCTTCTAATGAGACTAAGTCGTATAGCTATATAGACTTTTACACTATACACATTTGATATCTCGAGCTGAGTTTATCTCGCTAATTTATTTCTCGAAATATGTGTTGGAAGCTTTTTGCTTTAACTATGTTCATCATATTTTTTACAAGTTTAGTTGGAGACAATTTATTTGTTGGAAACTAAATATTAAGTCAAAAGATGATCATGTGAAAATTACCTTGAACATCTTATATGATTTGTGTGAGACAGTCATTTGATGTGAGCTCGGAAAGTTTCGTATTGATCATTCGATCACTTGAAAATTACTTGAAGCTAATGGTATGTGTGAGATTACCATTGTCGTCTTCTAACGATGTTTCAATGACTGGAAAGAGAGTTTAGAACAATTACCCGTGTTTGGATACAACACGGTATGCATACCTAGTATGCAAACTGTATTGTGATGATTCAGGTCCGGGACTCTTGTTTTCGTACTTAGTATGCAGACAGATTTACCTTAGAAGGTCCGAAACTCTTGTTTTCGTACCTAGTATGCGAATGGGTTTACCTGAGTTGGGTCCGGAACGGTTTTTCGTGAACCGGGTTTGCGAACGGCTTGACTAGGCCAAGGTCCAGAGCTGCTGTTCGCATACCTAGTTTGCGAACACAATGGTTAAGTTCTAAAATCAGTTATGTATGATTCTCATACTCATGAACTAACACATTTCTGATTTAAGGAATGTAAATTAACTTTGCAAACCATGGCTTAATGTTCATGAATTGATTCTTGTATAAGTACTTTGTACAATTACAAATCAATCCGATTTTGTTTCAAATTGTTCATATATATTTCTATGAGATAGTGAACAATTAAACAACTCTATTTGAAACACAATCAGATTCATTTGATTATCTTTCATGATTGATTGATCATCATATTTGATCTAGAAGTGTTAGATGAATATGGTTAGGACTAAAGTGTTCATATGGCTAACTTCGGTTAACTATTACTGAGCCAACTCAATATACACGTTTAGGTACGGTTACCCATATCTATATATATATATATTTCATTTGTGTGTAACAAGCTAAGACCATCTAACGGTGGAGATTGATTGTTTAATTTCTAAGCAGACTTAGCTTGAATCTTAAATCAAGAGTTCATATAACGGTGAATATTGAATGCATTGTTACTAATCTATCTTAGATTTGATTATAAGCAACCCTGATTTGAAAGGCTACATAAGGGAAAACTCTAGCAACTGGAAAACCTAATCTCGACACTTTACTGTGTCCTAGTTGCAAACTAGAATCGATTCTCCTTTAACCTAGGTTTTTCCAAAACCATTATTAGGTTAACGACATGAAGACTTCATTTGGCATTCGTGAAGCCAGATCCAACTATTTTCTCTATAGTTGTTCCGATCTTACTTGTTATATCGTATTGAGTTTTATCTTCTCTAAGATTCGCTCGAGATTTATCTCCGATAGGTAAGAAATAAAAAGTAATCACAACAGTTCTTCGTCTCAGACTCTTGTAATTCCGCAATAACTTCTTTTGTTAATCAGTTAGGTTATTGTGAGGTGATTGATATTTATAGGCTGCTCTTCGGGAGTATAAGACCAGATTATCAATTGGTTCCTGTTCACCTTGATCTTTGTATCAAAAGACGGAACAAAAACCGAATAAAGAATAGACATATCTGTGGGAGACAAATTTGTTTATAAGTCTTCGGCTTTGGGTCATACCAACTCTTAGTTGTGGCTGAGATCAGCTAAGGGAATCAAGTGCACAGAATCCGGTGTGGTTCTAGAGGCGTAAGGAATGCGACTGTACCTTAATCGGTGTGAGACTTGGTTAGGGCTCATCAGTCTGAAGTTAACTTGTAGTAAGCTAGCGTATTTAGCGGCTTAATACAGTGTGGTGTATAAAAATATGGACTAGGTCCCAGGTTTTTTCTGCATTTACGGTTTCATTGTTAACAAAATTTCTGATGTCTGTGTTATTTCTTTTCCACATTATATTTGTTTATATAATTGAAATATCACAGGTTGTGTGTAGTTCAATCAGTTGATAAATATGACCTTGATTGTTGGATAGAACTTGATTGACACTTGGGCATTGGTCTTTGGTACCGTCCAAGTTATTTCTCATATCAATCAGGCTCACGGATTTCTATCTGTACGATTTGCTGATAGTGTTGAGAAATAGAGATAAAGCTCTTTGATATATTTCTTGATTGAGTCTCACTTTTAAGTTGGTGCTCTCGGAATTATATTGGAGTTTAGTACATACAGATTGTTGAATTAATTATTTGGTGTGGTTGTTATATCCCCGCTTTTTCAATAAACAATTTTTGTTTTTTAAAAGAAAACACTAAAATATACAATATTTTTCACGAAGAATTAAAATCATTGTATGTACTTATGGAATGAAAAGTGTATCATTTCCATAAGATTGAAACACTATAAATTACTTGAGATATACTCAAAAGTACTTGAGTTATAAGGATCATTCGTACATCATGACGAAAAGTATATCATCTTCATGAAATATAACACTCTAAAGTAAATGAGATAATTTATTTTCTTACGTAATAAGGCCACACCACATTTTACACGAAGCTCTAAGGAAATATATTAAACTGCTTGCTGAATTATTTCCTTATATAATTAAGTACTTTTGTTGGATACAGATTCCCAAAAAATATCTGCATTTTGAAACCTTTGGCAGACGATCTCTTAATTGCTATAATTACGGGTTATCACTTGATGAGACGGTCTTCGCATCATTAGAGAGAGACATAGAAAATGATTTTTCCAAGAGAATGACATGAATTATCGTGGTATGTTTCCTCTTTGTCTCAAATTGATTTTTGTGCTCCATAAATGTAATTTTGAAATGAAAAAGAATTATCAATTTTCAGAATGTGCACTGATATCGCTAAAGTGACAAGATCAAATATACCAGCTGCAAATATGCATGGGAGGTTATAAATCCTCAGTAATGCGTACACCATAGACTAAGGTGTTTCAACTACAATTGGTGGAAGTGTAGTTGAGGTCGTGGCTCTATAAAGGAAGATAGAGAGACCACCAGGTTCGTTCAATGCTCACCTATAAAGGAAGTAGGTGAACAATGCACAACCTAATTTACATCATTAATTAAATCATCTCAATATATTGTCTCTGCTATGTCCATGAATAAAACAGGAGGACCCTCCGAAGTTAGTTATTTTAGAGAACAATGAAATCTTAAAGGATTATGAGAACACACACGAGTCAATGGAAATATCGTGCGAGCATATAAATGATTATTATTTTTAAATACAGGTGCTCAAGGAAATAAAGCACGATGTGATCGAACCATGTTTCTTATTGTTTAATGTCAACAAAGGGCATATTTGGCTTACACAATACATGTAGAACTTGGTTCTTTGAAAAATTAATATACAGGTGTTTGGTGTGGTAGTGCTAAACAACCAAGTGTAAAGACTACAGGACATACATGAAATGGACATCAAATGCTAAATATAAAGGTCTTTGGCTTATAATTTTTTATTACTTAGTTAGCTTGGTAGTTTTAAAAGGACTTGAAATCAACACTTTACAAAAGTGATAAAGATGTTTACAAAAGGATTAAGGGATAAAGATGTTTGCAAAAGTGCATGATAGCCTTTTGTTTCCCATATAAAAAGACTCTAAACGACGGAGTGTGTTTACAATTAGAGTGGAACGCTCACTTAAGGATTGAAACAATCAGGAGGATTTGGTATACCCGTCTAAGTGACTATTTGATTGGGAGAGATAAACAAGTAAGGTATTATGCCATGCGTACTCACAAAGAAATTTTATGAATTGCAATTGTATCTATCTAGATGATATGAACATGGTATGTACTCTTAGTTAAAGAAGAGATTTTAGAAGCTGCTTGAAATTCAAATTTGAGATGAAAGTTTGGAAAAATCTTGATCGGATACCGAGATTGTGGTATATTATTCCACCAGTTTGCATATGTCCAAAGTTGTCAGGCAGTTTAACAAAGATATGCATCCTTCTAGCACTCTCATGATTAGTAAAGGTTCAAATGTAAGTAAACGACCATTTTGTCGAAAGGAAGACGACGAAGATGTGTTGGGTGTAGATACCGTCGAAATCCGTTATGATCTCTAAATATCCGAAATGGGAATCACTTGAAAATTATTATTAAAGGAAGTCGCAACCCAACTTAGGGAGTTGAGACCCAAAATAAGCACTGGTCCAAAACAGAGAAAAAGTCCGGGAATCAAGATACGGGCTAGGAAGGTATGAGGCACCTAACCCGTCCAATCCGAAGATCGGCCTCTACTTTATAATTGGGATACTAGGGTTTTGACCGTCAGACAACAGAAATAATAACTTATAACTTCATAAAATATACCAAAATAATTGAATAATAAACACACTGGCTCGTACTTTTTCCAACCAAGAAAACCTGCTCTCAAACCGATTATTATTATTGCAAAATGGTCACAAATTACTAATATTATTATTGGAAAAATAATCCAAGTAAATCAATTATTATCATTATTATGGCAATTAAATCATCGTCCTTAGTATCGTATCATCACAAAGAAATCATAAATTAATCCGAGCACCTATGTACCTCACAGAGACTACCTTGCCCAAGCAGTGAACATAAACAAGCATTTAGTGATCATTACCCAAACGTGTATGCAAGCAAAACATACTAGCTAGCATGAGAAACAATTGTCACGCGTAATCAACTACAAAATCAACTAATATGCACTATTAAATGGTTTGGACTACTATTAATAAGACAAGATCAAAAATTGAGTAAACAGTGGACAAATGGGAAGCAAAAATGAGTACGTAGAATAATAAGATACTGTAGGACCTGCATTACTACTAGCAACTACACAAGAGTTTTATGAAATAATTTTGCTTAACGAGAAGATGACAAAAATTAATAGATAGCTCGAAGATTAACCTGTTTTCGATGCACGTCTATTTATGATGTTACTTAGATGGAGTTGAATCAACAAAACACAATTGCCGCCAACCGTATCCGAATCCCTACTCTTTTATCGTTCTATTGCTCTCCTAATGTTTTTTTTTTCTTTTTTACTTCAATTTTCCTTGCTGATTTTACCACAATTTTTTCTCTCCTAATTTTTTCTCCTAAACTTTTACCGAAATTCTCCCCCCTTTAAAAACCAAAAGTAGCTCCCAATTTATAGTTTTTCTCCATTAACCATAACCATTGGATTAAACGATGTCGATCTTACGGCTCACAATAAATACCTAAATATCATTACCAAATTGTAGATGGGGAAAAACGATTTGCTGGTTTTTTAAGGAATTGAGGAGACGACCGTACGGAGAAGACTCTTCGAACGGAGCAAAATGTTAAACCTCACACAGATGCACCGCCGCAAAGGGGGTGCTTTAGATTCGAGAGATCAATCTGTAGTACTCCGGCCTAAATCAAGACAATGACCGTTCCAGAGTAAATTCGGTCACAAAGAGAGGATGGGTTGATCTGTAGGAGGAAAGCTGAGAAATGTGTGGAATCAATGGTAATCAAAGATTGTGGGTGTGTGAATTCTGAATACGATAAGCTCTGAGTGATTGAAATTGCTCAATTGAGAGTAGTTGCTCAATTGATGAGTTGATGATCTCGCATTGTCAGTTTGAAGTGAGATTGATGATACTGATGATGCCGATGATTCAATCATGATTCAGAGACTTATTTATATTGTTGGAATTTTAGACACCATGATTCCATGAAGTGTGACAGTTGATGGAATCAAGGAGTGGGGAAGTGGAGATCGTGTTTAAACCAGTTGCTCAACGTAAGGAGACTTGGTCGATTTTCCACCCACTACCTCGTGAATTCCTTCAACTGATTGCACGACTTGCTCACATTCCATCGTGTGTTTGAACACACGTGTCGTAGACCGCCAGACCAAAACCATAAGTGATATCCCCCAAGTGACACGATTGACGTCTCGTGGTTTGTTAGTCAATTGATGACTTTGTGGTTTGATGGGACGATGAGTCCATGTAGTTGCTGAGTTGAACATGATGTTCTGAAACTCATGAATTGAACATGTCATGAGACAGAGGCATAGTTCTTACGATGAAGTGAGCATGTATTGCTCATTCGATGGATCGTTGAATATTAATTGTTGAACCAATATTCCTTGGTTTGAGCAAATATTTATCATCTGAGTAAGTGTTGCTCATGTGATGAATTGTTGAATATTTGATCGTCTGAGCAAGTGTTGCTCATCTGATGGATTATTGGCAGCGTGACCAAAATATTAATTAAAGTACTAGTTGTTGAACCGAGCATAATTAATAAGATTAATGACCATGAGGTCGTCGTAAAATTATTAAGGTTGGAATCTGGAATGATGATCCTTGGATTCAGAAACCCTAATTTGATCAATTGATGATCAATTCATGGTTCGTCATAATTTCAACCATGGGACAAAGGAGGGAGCGCTACATGAGACGTGGATCAACCATGCAGTGTCCATATGATCAATGAGCAAATACGAAGAACTCCCTGAAGAGTTGACGATGTTGGTGGAGAGGGAATGATTAAATGCGGGCTTAATCATTATTCAAAAAATGCTCGCTGAGCCTTAGGTGAGAAAACCTAATTAATATATGACGAGGCGAGGGAACGACCATGGAGTCATGAAAACGGCCTGGGTTGTCGCGTGACCGCTCCTGACGATCCTTCATGAAAATCCCAAGTGTTTGGGAGAGTGTTTTGGACCTAATACGAGCAATTTGTGCAAATTAAGGTCAAAACTGTGAAATTGATGGGACCGGCTTCCGTGAGCCAAAGAGCAATCTTGTCGGTAAAGATAGCGTTCTGTGTCCCCAAAGCGTCCGCGTCTCAGTCCTGAGAATTTTGATATTTGTCTGGCGTGGCAATTGAGTATCCCATTCGACGAGAAAATATGCCAAAATTAGGGTTTCGACGAAACTGGGAAAACACCATGGGATGATGAAAATAATTATAAAATAAGGAATGAGGAGGCTTGGGACGCCGTGGTCAAGGCATGGTCGGCCGGTCGTGACCACGGTCCGTGGTCTTTCCTATATTTTATAATTTTTGATGATTTTTATGAAAAATTCATGAATTTTGAGACAAATTTGATGAATTTAGGGAGTTTCCATGAATTGAGGAGTTTTTCTTATGAGTGAAAGGCTGAAGCAAAAATATTAAAATAATAAAAACAAGGGCGTGTGGACGTGGAAGGCGACGGGCCGGCTTGGGCCGGTCCACGAGTTTCCCTAATTTTTGTGTATTTTTCATGTATTTTTGTGTGAATTGAGGGAATTTTTCCTATTTGAGAGAGAATACCATTGAAATCAAGGAATTTGATAATTCAAGGAAATAATAAATAAAATAATAAAACAAAAGGGGCGTGGTGGGACCGTCTATTAGGACATGGCGGCGGCCAAGGCCCGGTCCACAAGTTTTCATAATTATTTTATTTTATTATTATTTGATGTTTGTGCAAAAATACATGAATTCAGGAGTTTTTCATGAAATTAGAGAAATAATAATAATAATAATAAAATAATAAGGAACCATGGGGTGTGGTCCGGTTGGGACCAAGGCCATGGCCGTGTGGCCAATGGTCACGCCCCACACCTTTTCCTTTTTTTATTTTTTTATGGTTATGGAAGTACCATGAAACGAGGAGTTTCTCGAGACGATTGAGATTTGATAAAATGAGAGGAATTTTCATCAAATCATGGAAATAATAAAAATGCACTAAAAAATATAAAACTGGCGTGGATTGACACGACACGGTCGGTCGGGTCGTGTGTCTGTGCTCCCAGCTCCCTGGTAAATATTTTTAATTATTTATTTTTTCTTCTCTATTTTGCATAGGTTTCATCGTTTCGTTGTATTTTTGAATATATCGTTTCGTGCGGTGACGGTTAGGTGTACGTCGTTGAATACACCTTCACCATTTGAATCGGGTCTTACTTAGAGGTAGCTCAGACGCCCGGTTGTTGATTATTTATTACTAATTGTGGAATTCGGTGGAGAATAATTCACAAAACTGAGTAATAAGAATTTTATTATTAATTCATAAGATCAGCTGAGGATTCGACTACGAATTCAGAATAATAAAGTGAGCATTACCATTCCATGGGATCGTAGATTCGACCATAGAATCAGAGTAATTAAGATTTATCTATTACCATTTATGAGACCAGTTGTGGATTCGATCATGAAATCGGAGTAATGGGATAATATAGTTATTGCTATTCTATGAGATCAAGCCGTGGATTGGATCATAGAATCAGAACAATTGTTATTGCCATTCCATGGGACCAGTCGTGGATTCGACCATGGAATAGGAGCAATTGTTATTGCCATCCCATGAGACCAGTCATGGATTCGACCATGGGATAGGAGAAATAAAAGATTATTCTGGGAATTCAGAAGTGAATGTCACGACAAAATTAATCGTAATTAGGAATAATTAGCTTTGTGGCTCTATACTAGCAGAGCAAGCTGTCTAGGAGCATTAATTATCCCGATATGAGCTTGTCGGTAAGTCATATCCTTTATATAGTCAGGGTAAACTTGTTGTTTGTTCCTGAAGACGTTATCGCTCTATACTAGCAGAGTAAGTTGTCTAGGAGCCGTCCATCTCGTGATACTATATAGAAATAATCACTGAAAGTATTCAGTATTCATGAGATATTCCGTTGTCCAGTCGTGAGACTACATATCTACATGTACTCTGAGAGAAAGTACTCTCCGTTGAGAATTCGATGAGAGAGCCGTGTCTCGATACTCACATATGATTGTTGAATCAGAGCTTCGTATGATTATGAGTTTAAGATTTTAGTCTTTGTAGAAAATCCACCATCTACATTAAGTCCCCTGCTTACTGAGGAAAGCTGTGTTCCTCAGTCAACATTAAATGGTGATTTTCCGGCCATAAATAATAATACCAGTAATTGAACTTAGTCGTAAGTTGAGACGTTACCGGATTTAGAGAGCATGAGCAAACCACGACTTGATGAAGGATTCAATGTCATGATTGGATCGTCGTTTGATGAGCATAAATTGGTGTCGAGCAGCTGGTTGGACGACGAGTCCGTGGTCGGTTAGGATTCGCGGGTCGGGCCCAATAGGGAAATCCTTAGAAAATTAGGTTTTGGAAATAAAATTGATATAAAAGGGATTAATATTTTTTTTTATTTCACGCCCAGAGCTCCATCACGCCTTCATCTTCATCACGTCCGAGCATCAGGAGTTTTCTGCCGGAGTTCCGATCCCCGCGACCGTCAGAGGCACCGACCAGGTGAGCGAATTTTTTTTTTGATGTTTGTTGTTGTTTACATGAATTTCATGAAGTGATCATGTTGAAATCATATACATGTGTATACAATTGGTGTGAGTTTTATGAAAAAACCCTCGTTTTTTGAAAACGTCCGTTCGTTCGATCGTTAGTTTTGAAAACTAACTATAATCCCTGATTTTTGAGAGAGATTTTTTTTTAAAAATATGAACCTAGGTCCAGTGATAAAACTTAGTGTATGAGCTTTCATGTATACCAAGGTTTCATCATAAAAGAAGTGAATTTTCATGAAATCGGAATAATCCTTCGTTTTAAAGACAAATAACGACGACATGAAGGAAAATATGTATGATGAACTTGTGTCCAGTGATAAAATTTTGCTTATCAGCTTTCATGTAAATATAAAACTTTATCATATGTATGAGATGTGAGCTTTCACAATATTTTTGAAATAAACCTTCGTTTTAAAGACAAATAACGACGATGCGAAGGAAAAATAATTTTTTTTTTATATATATATGCAGCCGTGACATATATTGTGAAAAATATGATAATATATTTTATTTGCATGAGTTTGTTTTAGATAAAATCCTTGAGAATTTATGTATGCAAGTTGCATTAATTGTTGTTTTTTCAAAAAATCAAAACGTGGGTTTTGAGGATTCTTAAAAGATAGACAATATATTTATGATAGAATATTGTATTGTTATGAACTTCATAGGTCAGTTGTGTGAATGTTCACATTATGAAAATTGTGTCAATGATTTCATGAAAAATCAATTTCGGAAATTAATAAAGTCTCGTTAATTATCGCAGGTTTCGAAGAGACGAGCGATTTTGAGGTGTTAACTCTAGCATTACTATCACTATTGTTAGTGGAAGTATAAAAGGTAAGAGTTAAGAGTTACCATTTTTTCTTGTATTTCCTTGATTTATATCTGGACGGCATACTGAAGTAGAATTTTCAGCTACTCAGCAAAGATGACCAATTCCCAAGCTGACGACACCTCGAGGGAAGAGATGTGTGTTGATGATGGTATCTCCAGAGATGAGACATGCATGGATGAAACTTCCGTTGGGGGAGACGAAGACGAAATCCCTGGGATTAAGAATGTCCCGAACATAGATGATGTATTCTTTGAAAAAGATATTCCAGGAGCTGAGCAACATTTGAAATCCCCAGTGTATCGTATTTTGATAAATCCCAGAACTGTTACTCAGAAGAAATTGGTGACTCCTAAGACAGTGATTCGATTTTGTCTTGAACGAGGGATATTTACCTCATCGATCATAGAGTTTAAGCTTTCTCGACGACCATTGGAGAAATTTTCCGGCTGGGCGAGGCATATGTTGGGTTTTCCTCATGTGAGGACTATGCTCGACCAGGCGCAGGTGACGAGAGCTATTCAAGCTTCTGGAGAGTTTGTTCATTTATCAAGACGCAAGTGGTATTGTGGCTCTGTTTGCTCGCTGGTGCATTCCCACTCACACTTTCATTTGTAGATGGGGAGAGTTTACCATTACCTTGGAAGACGTGGCGGCTCTGATGCTCTCCCGATCACGGGCAATCTTCCTGGGGATCTTTCAGACGAGGAGACCTCCGTTTCTCATGTCTTGACAGCTGCAATGGAGAAAGCGAATAAGGATGGTAGTAAAGGATGCTATGCTTCCTGGTTGACACACTGGTGGCCCAAAGACGAGGTTTCTGATAAACCCATCGACGGTATGTTACCCATTGCTGCTTTCTTATGTTTATGGTTGTCCAGAGACGTTTTTGAAGACAGTGGAAACTTGTTGAAGCCTTTTGTGATTCCCTTTGCTATTAAGATGGCTCAGGGTGAGCAACTTCCGATAGGTAGTTTATTCTTAGGCTCCTTGTATCACAACCTGGATTCCTTGATTATAGACTCCAGTGTGTTGAACGGCTCTATGAAGATTCAGTGTTATGCCAACACGATGTTTCTTCAAGATTTGATGTGGGAGCACTTTAAGAATTATGCACCCACTCCACGTAATGTTCTGTAAGGACCGAATACTGATGCGCGCCATACTTTCCCTGAGAAAGATAACGCTAGGATCATGCGTTGGTCCACAAAACAACCTCGTTCTAAAATACGCTTCATTTATGTGTTAGATGAAGAATCTGAGTTCAATTTTCGCCCGTGGGTGTCAGTCCCTGATTATGTTTTTCAGCCGATGACTTTCAATACTGGAGAAAGTACGAGTTTGACGTCTGGTGCGCATCTGAGTGATGGCGAAAGATCTTTCATGTTGAGTTGCACCCCTGGTCATTTGCTATCAGCCACGTTTGGAGAGCTTTCAGTGGAGGAGTATAATATTGATAGAGCAGCTCGACAAATGGGTATGGATCAGTGTGTTCCAACCATACGGAGAAGGAAGCCATCAATTGAGGAACTCAGGACTCATTTGGATCACACTCACGTGGAAGGGAGTAGCTACCGGTTTCCTGGTTCTGATAGATTTCCCTATGTAACCCCAGGTTATGTAAAATTCTGGGATCAGCAACTTGAGCATTTGCATGGCTTTGTAAGATTTCCCAGACCTCCATTCAAGGATCTTCCTTCGGCTGAGATGATTTCCCGTCGACCAAGATTGAAGTATCTTTCTGGTGATAAACGAAAGTCGTCTCCAAGATGCTCTCAGGTATGTTTCTTCATATAAACTTCACGAAATTATAAGAACTGTATTCTGATTATATTACTGGATTTCACCACAGGACGGTCGTAATATACGACCTCGAATCGGTGTAGATTTCTCAGACACTGAGGCGGTTATTCATGGCGGAGAAGGCAGGCATAAAGGTTATAAGCTGTTACCTAATACCGTAAAGTCCCCGGTTGGTGCTTTGGTGAGTTCCCAATATTTCTCACAGTGACTTTCATTGCTATTAGCATTAGAATCATGAAGCCAACGTTGTTAATTTTTTTGAAGAATTTTACTCCATCAAGTCTTGAAGGTCTTCAATTTTCTGCTACTGAACAAGCAATCGCTGATTTGAGTGACGAAGAAACTGTAAGTATTTCTTCACATGTTCAAATGGGGTGCTTCATAGATGAAAATATTGATTGTAAAGGACGTGTACAGGAGGATGTCGTCATGGAGATGGAGAATTCTGGAACTCAATCATCCTCTGGGAATGGGAATGGAGGTAATTCCCAAGATTCGGAGCCGGATGGAAGTGATGTTCCTCTTGTCGTTGATGTGGACAATTCCAACCCCTTGGACACTTTGGAGACAACTCAAGTAAGTATATATCCTGTACATTCTTCATAGAAGTATAAAAGTGATGAATTGTAAATGAATGAATGAGAACCCATGTGAATATGTGAAAACTTAGTCGAATTTTGTCGTCAGAAAATTCAGAACCCAGCGTTTTAGTAGAAACGCTGTAGAATCTTCGTCCGGAGTCGGATTTTGATGATGTGCATGTGCAAATTCAAGCCCGGAAAATTTCCACTTAATATATAATCTTTTTAAGTTTTGAGCACGTTCAGAGCCTGAAAAAGGATAAATAGTAAACTTCCAGGAGACTTCCAGAACTTTTTCAGATTAAGCGTCACTTGATATTTTGGCCACATCTACTTGCTCGTTCATCGGATTGTCATGAAATTTTGATATGTCATAAAGGACATCCATACGAAGATAATGGCATATGACCCATCCTCAGATTCCTTGTATATTGCTCCCAGTTCGTCTCTTAGTACAGGGCAGAGTTCAGTTTCTTCAGACGGATTCATCGTAAAATGTGTTTTCATGACTTTCATGTTATTTGCTCGTGCCTTGAATATAATATGATAAAATTTGATGATATTGCCTTGCGGGTATACTGTGTTTCATAATCTCCTTTGTCTTCGTGACTCTAACCTCATGTAATCTTCGTATTAGGTGCTAAATACCGAAGTTGAGGATACTGGAGCCAATGATGACAACTCTAACCCTTCCGAAGTTATTGATGAAGAGACAAACATCCCTGCAATTCGAGGCCATGAGATGGTCGCTGCTGATGTTATGTAAAACCAGATGGTTGTTGCCTTAGTGATAGAAGAAACCGAGATAGCAACGGAGAATACCGAAGGAATTGCTGCTTTGGTCGTGGAAGCTGCTCCTGAGAATCGTATAATAGTGTATGAATATCCAACTGCAGGGGTTGCTTTCGATCCTCCCTTTAACACTTCACTCCCGTATCATGAATTGGTCGGTGGATTCAGCGTTCCCATTGGATATGCACGCTTGTACGAGACGATATGGAAGAAGTTTGGCCACATGATCGTTGACAGGAACTCTGGGCGTGCTTATGCTTTAACCATGCAAGTTGGCGTTATCTTGCGTGTCATGAGTGATATGCATACGAGACCCAGGAATACCGTGACTCCAGATATACTCTTTTATTGGGAGTTTAACTTGGAGAATTCAGAAAGAATTGGCCTCAACGTGAAATGGCTTCGTAAGCAAATAAACATTATCAAGGATTCATGTGAGAAGAACATACCCTTTCCAATGATGCTGTGAGGTGAAGGAGAAGAGACAAGATTGCCAAGCTGACCGAGGAGTTGAACAAGGAAGGGCGGCTTTGCAAATCTTGAAGGATGCTGATGAGCGAAACCTTTTCTTGCTGATCTCTTGAACTTCTGAACTTCTGAGAGATGTGAGGTTTATACTTGGGTTTTGATATTTAGATGGTTTTGGATTGACTGATGGTTAAGGATTTTCTTGTAGATTTGATAGAGATTTTCTTTTACGAAATATGAACTGAATTTTGATAAACTGAATTCAAATACTGATTGCAAGTATTGCAAATGTTTTGGAGGAATTGAAATACAAATGAAAGAAAATCCTAAATGTTAAATCCCAACGCCATGATGCTTCAAACGCCCAATACCTTAAATGTCCAATAATTTCAGATAAACGCCTTGAGCCAATTTTCGTGAATTACTGGTAGGGTTCTGCCATCTGTGTTGTCAATTTGTAGTATCCTCCGGCCACGGACTCAGCGACCATGAATGGTCCTTCCCAATTGGAGTTCCTTGTAGAATGAAGACCGCGCTGAACTGCTTTGAGAACCAGGTCCCCTTCATGAAACTTGTTAGGCTTGGTCGATCGTGCCTTGAATATCTTCCGCTGATTCGGAATTCCCTGTTTGATGGAATTCCACGATTGTGGCACGTATGGACACTCGCGCAGAAGAGAGTATCCAGCATAGTGTTGATCATGCTTAGCCAAGTCTTCAGCAATAAACCTCTCGATGGAGCGACCGATTTGAAGAAGTTCTGAACCCAACCATTGAGTGTAATATTGCTGAGGTGAAGTTACCCACTCGTAGCTTTTGATGACTGCTAAATTGTTCATGGGGAGAAGTCCCTGGACCATAGTAGCGTATTTGAACATTGGTAATATTGGAGCAAGAGGAGGAATAAGACTTGCCTGAGCTCGAAACCTTCTGACAAAAGTGTGCAGATCTTCTCCAAGTTCCTGCGTAAGCCCCATCAGAGTTTTTACTTCTTCCAGATGCTCAAACAGTGGTGTGTTCCCTGCTTCATATTCCGACTCGGAATCCTTGTCGATGACAGGATGTGTTGAAGGCATCGTTATCCTTCCGGCATGAATCCAAGTTTTTCTAAGGACCATGTCGTACCCAGGGTCTTACCATATTATGAAAAACTTGACCTC
This sequence comes from Papaver somniferum, assembly GCF_003573695.1. Lineage (NCBI taxonomy): Eukaryota > Viridiplantae > Streptophyta > Magnoliopsida > Ranunculales > Papaveraceae > Papaver > Papaver somniferum. The sequence goes on from NC_039362.1 coordinate 118,658,382, forward strand.
AGTGCAGATCAATCTTTCCGTAACTTTGAGAGTGATGAAGCCGTATGCGTCTCTGGAGATTCCTTCGTGGTCCCTAATTGCTATGGGAGCGTGGGTGGCTTCCTGTCGAGTGACACCGGTAGCTCTGAGAGTTTTCAAAGGGATGATGTTGACAGCGGTACCAACATCGACGAACGCCCTTTTGAACTCATTTCCTTTAATGTGCACTGTGGTGAGCAGTCCCCAGTCATACATTTCTTTGTCGGTGGCTGAAGATTCGGTGGTGGTTTCTTGGATCAGCACACGTTTTCCAGACACGATGTGGTTCAGTGCAGCAAACATGTCTTTCCTTTGAGCTATCGAAATATATAACAACTCGCAGACATGTTCGATCAGAGATTGGACCGTTCCTTGACAGGAGGTTCAGAGATGGTAAAAGTTCTGATGGGAGGGGGTTTTTGTGCACCCCTCAGTCCCCAGGTTGAGCTCTGATTCGACCTTTTCTTGAATATGCGCTTCAAAATTTTGCAATCACTGTGGGATGGCTGACGTATCTATGGAACGGCAATACCGAGGATTTTCCATGGCCTCTTCAGTTGGTTCCTTCTTGACATAAGGTAATTTGATTGCACCATCTTGAATCCAGGCATCGAGTAGTTCATTAACTTCTTCCATTGAACAGGGAAAATCAGGTGCTTCTGGATCCGTATGCTGAGGAGGGATTTTCGAATTCTCCTTCTTGTGTGTCTTTGAAGGGGTGGAGGAAGTCTGCTTGTGTGTGGTTCTGCTTTTCGCTTACTCCCTTCCGCGACAGCATTTGTTGAAGGTTGCAGGTTATACTGCTTGTTGATCAAACGCCTGGTCGGAATTGTCTCCGGGATATTCTGATTGTTGTTGTTGCTAGTGTTAGCACGGTTTGTGTTAGGATTCGTAACTGAACCCGACCTGAGATCAACCATCTTGTGAAATTGTGAGATTCCAACCGAGAGAATGATCTCCCACTGTGGTCGCCAATCTATAGATGGGGAAAAACGATTTGCTGGTTTTTAAGGAATTGAGGAGACGACCGTACGGAGGAGACTCCTCGAACCGAGCGAAATGTTAAACCTCACACAGATGCACCGCTGCAAAGGGGGTGCTTTAGATTCGAGAGATCAATCTGTAGTACTCCGTCCTAAATCAAGACAATGACCGTTCCAGAGTAAATTCGATCACAAAGAGAGGATGGGTTGATCTGTAGGAGGGAAGATGAGAAATGTGTGGAATCAATGGTAATCAAAGATTGTGGGTGTGTGATTTCTGAATACGATAAGCTCTGAGTGATTGAAATTGCTCAATTGAGAGTAGTTGCTCAATTGATGAGTTGATGATCTCGTGTTGTCAGTTTGACGTGAGATTGATGATACTGATGATGCCGATGATCAATCATGATTCAGAGACTTATTTATATTGTTGGAATTTTAGACACCATGATTCCATGAAGTGTGACAGTTCATGGAATCAAGGAGTGGGGAAGTGGAGATCGTGTTTGAAACCAGTTGCTCAACGTGTGGAGACTTGGTCGATTTTTCACCCACTACCTCGTGAATTCCTTCAACTGATTGCACGACTTGCTCACATTCCATCGTGTGTTTGAACACACGGGCCGTAGACCGCCAGACCAAAACCCTAAGTGATATCACCCCAAGTGACACGATTGACGGCTCGTGGTTTGTTAGTCAATTGATGACTTCGTGGTTTGATGGGACGATGAGTCCATGTAGTTGCTGAGTTGAATATGATGTTCTGAAACTCATGAATTGAACATGTCATGAGACAGAGGTATAGTTCTTACGATGAAGTGAGCAAGTAATGCTCATTCGACGGATCGTTGAACCAATATTCCTTAGTTTGAGAAAATATTTATCATCTGAGTAAGTGTTGCTCATGTGATGAATTGTTGAATATTTGATCGTCTGAGCAAGTGTTGCTCATCTGATGGATTATTGGCAGCGTGACCAAAATATTAATTAAAGTACTGGTTGTTGAACCGAGCATAATTAATAAGATTAATGACCATGAGGTCGTCGTAAAATTATTAAGGTTGGAATCTGGAATGATGATCCTTGGATTCAAAAACCCTAATTTGATCAATTGATGATCAATTCATGGTTCGTCATAATTTCAACCATGGGACAAAGGAGGGAGCGACTACATGAGACCGTGGATTAACCATGAAGTTTCCATATGATCACATGAGCAAATACGAAGAACTCCTGAAGAGTTGACGATTTGTTGGTGGAGGAATGATTAAATGCTGGCTTAATCATTTATTCAAAAATGCTCGTCTGAGCCTTAGGTGAGAAAACCTAATTAATTATGACGAGGCGAGGGAATGGCCATGGAGTCATGAAACCGGACCTGGGTTGTCACGTGACCGCCTGACGATCACTTCATGAAAATCCAAAGTGTTTGGGAGAGTTTTGGACCTAATACGAGCAATTGTGCAAATTAGGTCAAAACTGTGAAAATTGATGGGACCGGCTTCCGTGAGCCAAAGAGCCAATCTTGGTCGGTCAAGATAGCGTGCTCGTGTCCCCAAGGCGTTCGCGTCTCAGTCCTGAGAATTTTGATATTTTCTGGCGTGCAATTGAGCATCCATTCGAGAAAATATGCCAAAATTAGGGTTTCGACGAAACTGAGGAAAACACCATAAGATGATGAAAAATAATTATAAAATAAGGAATTTGGAGGCGTGGGACCGCCATGGTCAAGGCATGGTCGGCCGGTCGTGGTCACGGTCCCGTGGTGCCTTTTTCTTAATTTTGTAAAATTTTGATGATTTTATGAAAAATTCAAGAATTTTGATGAATTTAGGGAGTTTCCATGAATTGAAGGAGTTTTCATGAGTTCAAGGAAGCAAAAAATATTAAAATAATAAAAACAAGGGTGTGTGGGACCGTGGAAGGCATGGCCGACCGGCTTGGGCCGGTCCCACGAGTTTCCCTAATTTTTGTGTATTTTTCATGTATTTTTGATGAATTGAGGGAATTTTTCCTAATTTGAGAGAAATACCATGAAATCAAGGAATTTGATGAATTCAAGGAAAACTAATAATAAAATAATAAAACAAAGGGGCGTGTGGGACCGGCTAGGACATGGCCGGATGGCCAAGGCCCGGTCCCACAAGTTTTCATAGTTTATTTTATTTTATTATTATTTGATGATTTGTGCAAAAATACCATGAAATCAAGGAGTTTTTTCATGAAATTAGAGAAATAATAATAATAATAATAAAATAATAAGGAACCGTGGGGTGTGGGGCCGGTTGGGACCAAGCCATGGCCGGTTGGCCAATGGTCACGCCCCACACTCCTTTCCTTAATTTTATATTATTTTTTATGGATTTATGGAAGTACCATGAAACCGAGGAGTTTCCTCGAGACGATGGAGATTTGATAAAATGAGAGAATTTTCATCAAATCATGGAAAATAATAAAAATGCATTAAAAATATAAAACTGGCGTGGGATTGACCAAGACACAGTCGAACGGTCGTGTATCCGTGCTCCCAGCACCCTGATCAATATTTTTAATTATTTATTATTTTCTTCTCTATTTTGCATAGGTTCATCGTTTCGTTGTATTTTTGAAATACTCGTTCGTGCGGTGACTGTTAGTGTATCGTCGTTGAATACACCTTCACCATTTGAATCGGGGCTTAATTAGAGGTAGCTCAGACGCCCGGTTGTTGATTATTTATTACTAATTGTGGAATTCGGTGGAGAATAATTCATAAAACTGAGTAATAAGATGTTTATTATTAATTCATAAGATCAGCTGAGGATTCGACTACGAATTCAGAATAATAAAGTGAGCATTACCATTCCATGGGATCGTAGACTCGACCATAGAATTGGAGTAATTAAGATTTATCTATTACCATTTATGAGACCAGTTGTGGATTCGATCATGAAATCGGAGTAATGAGATAATATAGTTATTGCTATTCTATGAGATCAAGCCGTGGATTGGATCATAGAATCAGAACAATTGTTATTGCCATTCCATGGGACCAGTCGTGGATTCGACCATGGAATAGGAGCAATTGTTATTGCCATCCCATGGGACCAGTCATGGATTCGACCATGGGATAGGAGCAATAATAGATTATTCTGGGAATTCAGTAGTGAATGTCACGACAGAATTAATCTTAATTAGGAATAATTAGCTTTGTGGCTCTATACTAGCAGAGCAAGCTGTCTAGGAGCATTAATTATCCCGATAGGAGCTTGTCGGTAAGTCATATCCTTTATATAGTCAGGTAAACTTGTTGTTTTTTCCTGAAGACGTTATCGCTCTATACTAGCAGAGTAAGCTGTCTAGGAGCCGTCCATCTCGTGATACTATATAGAAATAATCACTGAAAGTATTCAGTATTCATGAGATATGCCGTTGTCCAGTCGTGAGACTACATATCTACATGTACTCTGAGAGAAAGTACTCTCCGTTGAGAATTCGATGAGAGAGCCGTGTCCCGATACTCACATCTGATTGTTGAATCAGAGCTTCATATGATTATGAGTTTAAGATTTTAGCCTTTGTCGAAAATCCACCATCTACACAAATTAATTATATTTTCTTCCAATTAATAAAAATCTCAAATTTTATCTTATCTCATTTTCTAAAATTATGAAAGATATCAATTAATTCCTAGATTTGAAATTAAATGGAAAATCTTGGAGACAAAGCTAAACTTGGCTGACTAGTCTTAATGTCGACATTTTTGTTTCATTTGTGTCATTGGACTCGGCTGTACTACTAGACCACTTTAGGTGTATAAGATGGGATGGACGGGTTACTCAAGTGATCAATGGATAGTAGTTTTTGGACTCAAACATTAGGCTTGGTAGAAAAACTTTGGGTGGTCTATACTCGGACCTATGGAATTAGTGGATAGTGATCGGTGGACTTGTGTACCTATAGCATTTAGTTTGGACTTTTACCACTTGGTGTCAAACTCCTGATTAATCATTTTGGGTTTGTAGGATCATGACGCCTATGACCATCTCGGATACGATTTAGAGGCATATTCTCGTGACCGTGCAAAATTGGGGTGTCTACATTGGGAGACGAAATTCCTATTTCTATGTGCTATAGACGCATTGTTGTACTTAGCATAATGTACTTGTCTATATATTTCATCCTTAGTGATGAACTTTCTAGCTAGATATATAGCTCAGCACCGACGCAACATCATTGCAATAGTATAAGGAATGTAATCGTATACTTAAAAGGAACCATTCATATGAGTTTGTTTTATCTCTGTAAAGATAGAAAATGGACTGCTAACGGAAGTTCAATCCAAAATTTATTGATTATGAAGCAACTATAATATCGTCTCCCGTGAATAATCAGGCTATATTCACTTTTGGATAGTATATGACTAAAGTGAAAAAGCGGGGGTACAACAACCACACCCAATATTTCGCTTGGAAATCTGTATGGACAAACTCCAATATACTTTCTAGAGAATCAACTAGACAGTCAGACTCAATCTAGATAAAAAGTATATCAAAGAGTTTATATCTCAATCTGTCGATTTGATATATACTCAAGCAAATAGAAATCTGCTAGTCTTTATCAAATACTAGAGAGATAACTAAGATGGTACCAAAGACCAATATGCAAGTGTCAATCAATTTAAATCAACAACCAAAAGGTCGGATATTCTAATTGATTGAACAACGCAAAACCTGTGATATTTCAATTATATAACAAAATATAATGCGGAAAAGAAATAACACAGACACCAGAATTTTTTTAACGAGGAAACCGCAAATGCAGAAAAACCCCGGGACCTAGTCCAGATTGAACACACACTATATTAATCCGCTACATACACTATCCTATTCCAAATTAACTTCGGTCTGGACTGTAGTTGAACCCCAATCAATCTCACACTGATCCAAGGTACAGTTATGCTCCTACGTCTCTGAATCCCAGCAGGATACTACGCACTTGATTCCCTTAGGTGATCTCACCCACAACTAAAAGTTGCTATGACCCAAAGTCGAAGACTTTAATAAACAAATATGTATCACACAAAAAAGTCTACGGTAATAGATAAATCCGTCTCCCACGAATATACTTACGAGTTTTGTTCCGTCTTTTGATAAATCAAGGTGAACAAGAACCAATTGATAACCCGGACTTATATTCCCGAAGAACAACCAAGTATTATCAATCACCTCACAATAATCTTAATCGACGCGGCGAAAGAAGATATTGTGGAATCACAAACGATGAGACGAATATGTTTGTGATTACTCTTCTATCTTGCCTATCGGAGATAAATATCTCAAGCCAATCGTTACGATTGTACTCAACACGATAGAATCAACAAGATCAGATCACACAACTACGAGAAAGTAGTATCGGCCTGGCTTCACAATCCCGATGAAGTTTTTAAGTCGTTAACCTGGTTAAGAGAAGAAACCAAAGGTTAAAGGAGAATCGACTCTAGCTTACACAACTAGTATCACACGTAAGGTGTGCGGATTAGGTTTCCTAGTTGCTAGAGTTCTACCTTATATAGTCTTTCAAATCAGGGTTTGCAATCAATGTTAGCTTGGTAACAAAGCATTCAATAGTCACCGTTAGATGAAAACCTGATTAGATTCAAGCTAATATTTCTCAACCGTTAGATCGAAAACTTAGCTTGTTACACACAAATGAAATGCACGTTTCTAGGCTTGTGTAACCGTACCCAAACATGCACATTTGTTGGTTCAACAATAGTTAACCAAATGGTTAGTCATATGAGCAATTTCATATCAACCATATTCTTCTTCACCATAACTAGTTCAAATGACTCAAATGAACTAGTTAGAGAGTTGTTCAATTGCAAGGAAATCTTATATAACTACACAAGACACAATCGAAGCAAAAACAATTTGATTCACTCGAATCGGTTCATGAACTTTATAGCCACGGTTTGCAAAAACATTCCTTAGTTTATATAAACATGATTTCAAGAACAATCGTCTTTAGATATAACCAACTCAAGTTCGCGGACTGGGTTCGTGGACTTAAGTTCTCGGAAGGAGTTCACAAACTCCAGCAGATATTCTCGGGTCGAGAACTTCCGCCAATTCGCGGACTGAGTTCGCGGACTTAGCTCACACCACTATTCCGGTTCTTTTGATCAAAAAAATTCGCAAACTTCGGTTCAAGGAATAAGGACTTATACATATATGTGTTTCCACAACAATGCTTATATCCACCAATGGTTATATAATCTAAACTCTCATTTCAATCATGGAAACATTCTCAGAGGACGTTATATAGTTGTTATTCACAAACCATTTTTCGTCACAAAATTTTTCAAAGTGATTTAAACATAACATGACTTTCGTCACTAGGTAAAGATGAATTTGGCGAAAGCGAAAGCTTACCAACACATATTTCGAGAAATAGATAGGCGAGATAAATTCGGCTCGAAATACCAAATGTGTATAATCAAAGTCTATATAGCAAAACGACTTTTGTCTCAAGATAGGAGATAAAGTATATAGACTTTTGAGTGATAGATAAGTTCAAGTCTCCACATACCTTTTAGTCGATGAAGATCCACCAGCTCCTTGGGTAGTCCTTCGTCTTGTATGATGATTTCCATGGAGTTCTTGAGCTCAACTACACTTTATATCCTAGTCCGAGACCTTAGCTATAGTAGACTAAAAATCAAGACTTATAGTTTTGATCACTAACATTGACAAACATGCTTGAGATAGCAACGCATGAGAGTTTGACCGAGCAATGCTCTAACAATCTCCCCCTTTGCCAATTTTACTGATAAAACTATTAATACATATGGAATACAAAAAATAAATAAATTAACTTTTGTAGCTCCTATTCCACATGTCTAATCTTCAACATTCCTCGAAATCTTCGTCACTTCCAAGTAATCCAATGATCCCAAAGGTTGTAAGTTCAACATCATCCTTGTTGAAAATCCGTAGCTATAACAATGAGAAAACATAATTCTCGATCATTGTTATACAGTATCATAGTATCATTATACAGCGTCAAAGTTCAATTGTATCACAACTTCAACAACAATACTATGGTGATATGTATCACTCCCCCTTAGTCAATACTCCATCTCACATGGAAACCACTCCCCCTTACGTAATGATCCGAAAACCATATGTATTTGTAGTGTGAACTACATATTAATTCTCCCCTTTTTGTCAATAAAATTGGCAAAGGTAGAAGAATGGGATCTTAATGAATTTCCGAAAGAGATATTTCATGACCAAAAGAAAGCATATATCAACTTATTTAGATGCAATCATATAGCCGAAGCTAAATGCATTCATAAAGGAGTTTAAAGATACAAGATAACCCCTATAATATTCCACAGCCGCACTCTCCACAAAGATTTGGCAATTAAGCACAAGTTCAATTAAGAACTCTCCCCCATAATATGTCATTCCCGAAAGAACAACAAGAGCGACCTTAATTTCGAAAGAAAAGAAGGGTTTCTTTGGACATAACAAATTACATACAAGTATGAATTTGAATCCAAAAACTCAATTAAATTAACCACAAAAGAATCATGATTAATTTAACCAAAAATTCTCAACATAAGTGAACTTATGGAGGCTTAAAAATACTCAATTAGATTAATCACAAGAGAACCCATAATTAATCTAATCGGAATACAAAACCAAACAAATCACAAAAAGTAATCAATTTAATTGGTCATGCTCGACATAAAGTACCTCGCGGAGCAACAACTAAGCCAAAAACAATAACTCAGTCGATAGAGCTCAATCATAAGACACCTTATGGAACAACACAGTATAGACACAAAAATTGTGGATTGGAGATCGACCTAATATCGTGGAATAAACAAGGACTCATTCTATTTTCCATCACCATTTGCACAATAACTACAATAGACATAATCCTTATAAAGAAAAGATTTTAACCTATCTTCCATCAATAATTGACATAATAGGCTTAACTTTTGTATTTGTCAAAAGTCGATTCATTCTTTTATCAATACATGCATACCGACTTACGAAAGACTTTACTTTTTACAAGGTATGGGACAATCATAGTTCACGGACGCAAACACACATATCCCATAATAATTTTCAATATATGAAACCATAAAGATTAATACTGCAAAAATCATCTTCCAAACAATTTAGAATTTAAACCAATAAATCTAAAAACATGAAGATGAAAACGTTGGACATAGCTATGTGTAATCACAATCATGGCTATTCCAAACTCTAGTTATTCTTCTAAGCAAAACAAGAAAATAGAAGATTTACTAGGCAAATAAAAAAGGTCACAAGCTAAGAACCAAAAAGCAGACTCCAGTGCTATGCCCGTACTCGAACTAAGATCAATTAGACAGTTTCAGGAACATTACGAATCTTGGTGTCATTGATCTTGCGATTGACAGGATCCATTGCATCTTCAGAGAAGAGATTCTCTTTGAGAAAATCATTGATGTGAGATTTTATGAGACCAAGGTTAGAGGTAACCTTTTTCAACTCTGTTTTTAACACATCAAGACTTTTCAGAGTATCAACGAGATACAGTTTTGATTCCTTAAAATATTTAAGAAAATCATGAACCACTTCAGCAGAGATCATATCCTCCTTCGCAACATCTTCATGAGTATAGGCATAGTAACATGAGGCATTAGGATGATCTTCATCTACAAGGGTTCTTTTCTTCCTCCCTTCGGACTCAAAACCAATACCTTTATCAAGAAAGTCTTTAGCAAAACCACAAGCTCGTGAATAGGACAGCATTCTTGATAAACCAAAATAACCTAGAGTACGCAAACTTGACTCAGAGGTTTGGTATTTATATGGTTTCTTAAGGAAGAATACCTTTAGGGTTTCAAGGAATTGATTCGTAATAGTAACAGGGTTACCCGTACGAACGAAACTCGACCCAAGGAAAAACTTAAGAAACTTTATGCTACATGAAAATTCATTAATGGCTCAATAAATTCCATACCAACATAGGAGTAATTTAGAGCACAAGAGTAGCAGACAACAATGTTACAAAAGAAAAAAATGACAAAAAAAAACTTAAGCAACCTTTTCTGCAGACCAGAAGTTTAGCTATAGACGATAAGAAAATAGCTTCACTAATCAGAAGTAGTATGCTAACAGTATACCTGAAAATTGACACATCTTACTCAACATGATTTTTATGAGTAAGTTCTTTAACCCTTGTGATTAATTAGCACAAGTATGAGCTCTGAGCTCATTAAAAGAATTGTGTTTTCGGTTGAATCTCTTTTTGAATCTAGAAAAGGATCCATTTTGATGTGAGAAATTATCATAAAACTTACTGTCATCAAAATACGAGACATAGTTTGAGTTCTTACCAGAAGAATTTTGACTTGAGGAGGATGACAACCTGTCGATAATTTCTTTATATCCTTCAATTATCTCCATCAGGTTATTTCTCATATCATCAATTTTTCTTCTTTCTTCTGGGATTTCATTCACATCAAGGGTAATGTTGTTTCCAGAGGAAACGACTTGATCTTTCCTTAGACGATTCTTGTTAAGACTTCTATTCTGCTTCAGGGCATTTGAGGAACTCATCGAACTGACCTTCCTGGTAACATACACAGGGTAAGTACGAAAATCAACTGGTTTAGACATACGAATGTCAGTTACACCTTTGAGAATTAATTCTAAGGTGTGTTGAAGTTGAACCAAGGAGTTTTTATACAACCTAGAGTTTCTCTTTTGTTTAGCAGAGCCTTTTGCATTGCAAAAGAGGCATACTTTCTGATCACAAGAGTGATTAGACAAGGTAGTCTTAACAACCTCGTTAGGAGATTTCTTCCTTCCATGTGACGTGGAACATCCTTGATCAATGGGGATTTCAGACACATTCTTTTTGACTGGAAGGGTTTCCGATTTTACTTCTGGAGCTGGAACATTTTTAGTCATAGTAGAAGTACTTGGTATATTAGACTGCTTAGAGCATCCTTGAATAGAGAGTTTCTTCAAGCGATGTTCTATTTCCACAACATCCTTTTTGAGACTTGCCTCGAGAACCATACGTGAAGAGTGATCCTCAGTATTTTCTATGAAATTGCAGTCCCGTAGTACACCAAGGACAACATTGACATGATGTTTTAACCGATTAAATCTATCAGATGGATTCTAGCAAGATTTAGAACCAAATCACTCTCTTCAGCTGTTTCCTGTTCATTTAGAGAGATAAACTTTTTTGAAGGGTAATCGGAAAAACACATGTCGAAGCCTGTCTGTCTTGTTTGAACACAAGGTTCGTCTATATTTGAGATTGACGAATCTTTCTCTTTAATGGAAATAGACGAGACAGAACTTTTATTTCTGGTGACGCGTTTATCAGAGATAGTACTCTTGTCCATAGAGTCAGATCGCTACAAACACAGACTTGTAAGGTCTTAAACGTGTTTGCCCGCTCTGATACCAATTGAAAAAGTGGGGGTACAACAACCACACCCAATATTTTGCTTAGCAATCTGTATGGACAAACTCCAATATACTTTCTAGAGAATCAACTAGACAATCAGACTCAATCTAGATAAAAAATATATCAAAGAGTTTATATCTCAATCTCTCGATTTGATATATACTCAAGCAAATAGAAATCTGCGAGTTTTTATCAAATACTAGAGAGATAACTTGGATGGTACCAAAGACCAATATCCAAGTGTCAAACAATTTAAATCAACAACCAAAAGGTCGGATATTCTAATTGATTGAACAACGCACAACCTGTGATATTTCAATTATATAACAAAATATAATGCGAAAAAGAAATAACACAGACACCAGAATTTTGTTAACGAGGAAACCGCAAATGCAGAAAAACCCCGGGACCTAGTCCAGATTGAACACACACTGTATTAAGCCGCTACAGACACTAGCGTACTCCAAATTAACTTCAGTCTGGACTGTAGTTGAACCCCAATCAATCTCACACTAATCCAAGGTACAGTTATGCTCCTATGTCTCTGATCCCAGCAGGATACTACGCACTTGATTCTCTTAGCTGATCTCACCCACAACTAAGAGTTGCTACGACCCAAAGTCGAAGACTTTAATAAACAAATCTGTATCACACAGAAAAGTCTATGATAATAGATAAATCCTTCTCCCACGAATATACCTACGAGTTTTGTTCCGTCTTTTGATAAATCAAGGTGAACAAGAACCAATTGATAACTCAGACTTATATTCCTGAAGAGCAGCCTAGTATTATCAATCGCCTCACAATAATCTTAATCGACGCGGCGAAAGAAGATATTGTGGAATCACAAACGATGAGACGAAGATGTTTGTGATTACTTTTCTATCTTTCCTATCGAAGATAAAGATCTCAAGCCAATCGTTACGATTGGACTCAACACGATAGAATCAGCAAGATCAGATCACACAACTACGAGAAAGTAGTATCAATCTGGCTTCACAATCCCAATAAAGTCTTTAAGTTGCTAACCTGGTTTAGAGAAGAAACAAAAGGTTAAAGTAGAATCGACTCTAGCTTACACAACTAGTATCACACGTAAGGTGTGGGGATTAGGTTTCCCAGTTGCTAGGGTTCTCCCTTATATAGTGTTAGAGCATAGCTCGGTCGACCTCGCATGCATTGCTATCTCAAGCATGTTTGTCAATGTTAGTGATCAAAACTATGAGTCTTGATTTCTAGTCTACATAGCTAAGTCTCGGACTAGGATAGAAAAGTGTAATTGAGCTCAAGGACTTCATGGCGATTCATCATATAACGACGAAGATCTACTCAAGGAACCGTGGAACTTCATCAACAAAAAGGTATGTGGAGACTTGAACTTATCTATCACTCAAAAGTATATCTCTTCTATCTCCTACTTCTTATGAGACAAAAGTCGTATGCTATATAGACTGGATCATACATATTTGATATTTCGAGCCGAGTATATATCGCCTATCTATATCTCGAAATCATGTGTTCGTAAAGCGTTTCGCTTTGATCGGGTTTATCTTCACCTAATGACGAAAGTCATATTGTTTCAATCACTTTGAAAATCGCTTTGACGAGAAATAGTGTAATAACTGTATAACGTCCTCTAAGAATGTTTCAATGGTTGGAATGAGAGTTTAGGTCTATATAACCAATGATGGATATATGCATTGTGTGGAAACATATATGTTCATAAGTCTTATTCCTTAATCCGAAGTTTGTGAACTTTGTTGATTGAGAGAAACCGGAGGAATTGGCTTTTCCAAGTCCGCGAACTCAGTTTGCGAACTCAGTCCGCGAACTGACGGAAGTTCTCTTGCCGAGAATTTCTGCTGGGATTTTCCAAAAACTCGTTTGCGTGTTTAGTCCGCGAACCTAGTCCGCGAACTGGGGGAAGTCTCCTTGCCGAGATTTTCTTCTGAGTTTGGAAAACTCTGCCGGTTGTCTTAAGTCCGCGAACTTGTTTGCGTACTTGATTAGGTTATGATCTAAAGATGTGCTCTGAACATGAAACTTCAATTACTAAGGAATGCAGTATGCAAACCTTAGCTATAAAGTTCATGAGCCGATTCAATCGAATCGAATCTTCTTTGTATCAATTGTGTCTTGTGTAGTTACATAAGATCTCATAGCAATTGAACAACTCTCTAACTAGTTCATTTGAGTCAATTTAACTAGTTATGGTGAAGAAGAACAAGGTTAATATGAAAAGCTCATATGGTTAACCTTTTGGGTTACTATGTTGAACCAGCATACATGTACACGTTTGGGGATGGTTTTCACAAACCTAGTAAACGTATATCTCAAGTGTGTGTGACAAGCTAAGTTTTCGATCTAACGGTTGAGAAACACTAGCTTGAATCTAAATCAGGTTTTCATCTAACGGTGAATATTGATTGCTTTGTAACTAAGGCAAAACCCTGATTTGAAGACTATATATAGGAGACATCTAGCATTGGAAAAAATCAATCCCCACACATCTGTGTGATACTAGTGCGCTCGCTAGAGTCGATTCTCCTCTAACCTTTGGTTTTCTTCTCTAAAACCAGGTTAACGACTTAAAGGCTTCATTGGGATTGTGAAGCCAGACCGATACTACTTTTATCGTAGTTGTGTGATCTGATCTTGCATCTTCTATCGTACGAGTACAATCTTTGATTGGCTTGAGATCGTGAGAGTTCTCTGATAGGAAAGATAAAGAAGTCACAAACATCTTCGTCTCACTGTTTGTGATTCCTCGACGTCCTCTTGTGTATTTAAGTAAGACCGGATTATCAATTGGTTCCTGTTCACCTTGATTTCATATCTTAAGACGGAACAAAAATATAGGGTTTTTCTGTGGGAGACATATTTATCCTTTAATAGACTTTTCTGTGTGAGACAGATTTGTTTATTATCAAGTCTGCGATTTTGGGTTGCAACAACTCTTGGTTGTGGGTGAGATCAGCTAAGGGAATCAAGTGCGCAGTATCCTGATGGGATCAGAGGCGTAGGAGTATAACTGTACCTTGAATTAGTGGGAGACTGATTGGCGTTCAACTATATTCCATTCCGAAGTTAGCTTGGAGTAGGCTAGTGTCTGTAGTAGCTTAATACAGTGTGTATTCAATCTGGAATAGGTCACGGAGTTTTTCTGCATTTGCGGTTTCCTCGTTAACAAAATTTCTGGTGTCTGTGTTATTTTATTTTCCGCATTATATTGTTTATTTTTATAATTGAAATAATACAAGTTGTGCGTTAAAGTTTAATCGATTAGAGATCCGACCTTGTGGTTGTTGATTTCATTGATTAACACTTGGACATTGGTCTTTGGTACCGTCCAAGTTATTCCTTGTATTTGATAAAGACTCGCTATTGTTTTTAGCTTGAGTAAAAATCAAATCAAGAGAGAGATATTAACTCCTTGAGATACTTTTATCTAGATTGAGTCTGACTGTCTAATTAATTCTCTAGCAAAGTATTTCGGAGTTAGTACATACAGATTGCTAAGCGAAATATTGGGTGGTGTTGTTAGACCCCCGCTTTTTCAATTGGTATCAGAGCAGGCAAACCCACTAAGACCTCATCAGTCTGTGTTTGTAGCGATCTGACTCTATAGACAGAGGTGCTATCTCTACTAACGTACCACCAGTCTTCGATGGCTCTAATTACTTATTGTGGAAATTTCTATGCGAGCCTTCATCCAGTCGCGTGATTTTCAATCATGGGTATATGTTGTCAATGGCTATGATGCGCTTTTTGTTGCAGCTGGAGACGTAAACGTTCCCAAGAATATTGGTGAATATAATGCTGCCGAGATTCTTGCTGCAAAGAAGAATTCTGAAGGGTTAAATGCTATCATACATGCCATTTCCCAAAGTCTTCAACACCACGTGTCTAATTGCACTAGGTCTAAAGATGCTTGGGATATCTTAGAAAGTGTATTTGAAGGTAATTCCAGTGAAAAGGAAGCTAGGATTCAGTGCCTTAATTCCGATTGGGAAAACCTTCGTATGGAAGATGAAGAATCATTTGATGAGTTTAATCACAAAGTGTTTGAAATTGTTAATGCATCTTTTGCCTTGGGTAAGACTATTCCTGAAAAGGACATTGTGATGAAAATTCTCAGATCGCCGCCATCTAGATACGAGTCTAAGAAGCATGCCATCATTGAGGGGAATAACCTCGATAATCTTTCCAGAAACACCTTGGTTGGAAAGATAAAGATCTTTGACCATGAGCATACATCCAAAGTCGGTAAGGATGTTGCCTTTAAAGCACAGAAGAACACCAAATTACTTGTCAAAGGTAAAAGTGTTCATGTCTCTGAGGATGATCAGTATGAGGATGATTTTTCGGATGAAGATCTTGACAAATCAGTCTCCTTGATCACAAGACAGTTTAGGGATCTTCTGTTGAAGAGAAGTAAACGGTTTTCAAGAGACAAACCTAAGTCATCAGACAAACCTCACGGTCGCGTACCTCCTAAAAACAAGGATGCTAACGAGGATGATGACGAGGACATGCCTCAGTGCTTTAAGTGTAATGGTTTTGGACATTTTGCTAACGAATGCCCAAATCGTAGAAAATACACTAGGAACAAAGGTCTAGCTGTAACACTTGATGAAATGTCTGAAACCTATGATTCTGATGAAGATAGAAAATCAAGTGTAGGGATTCTTTGTGAAAACAACGATTTTGATACTTGTAGCAATACATATATCAACCTCAATGGGTTCCGAGAAGAAGGAAACCCAATCAAGCTGGAAGATTCACTGAATCCGGTAACTGGAAACCCTATCAGTGATGTTTCAGGATCAACAGTATGTATTGCTGCTTGCACATCTCAGATGCCTGAATACTATCCAAGATTGACGTGCTCGTTTTGTTCGATGAAGGGACATGAACTATCAAGGTGTTACAAATACAAGCACCAAATAAGGCGCGCAAGCAAACTTCAACGAAGAGCAGATCGATTAGCAAGAAAGCTGAAACTTGCTCAAAAGACCGCCGAGGTATGTAGGATCTTATCTTCGTCTAAGAAGTTGATTTCCAGGGATAGAATAAGACCATTTGAAAAGAAAATATGATCAAATCAGTTTGATAGACAGAGATCAGAGGATTCATCTCATGAGGAAAAAGATGGAAAAATCGTTGTTCATCGCAACACAACTTGATTGTGTTGTTAAGAAAATCTTGTCTCATGTGCCTGATCGAAAAGATACAAGATTGAGTGTTGATACAGGATTCAGAAAAGTTTTTCCTTCTTTTCTTAGATTTGTTATTTTTTTCTATCAAATAAAAGAAAGGGTTATTATCGACAATTCTACTCTTTATAGGATTTTAGAGTTGGGCGTATGCGAACCTGTCAATAGGTTTCAAACCCTACATCCCTTTTTCCCTTTTGACATCCTTTATAAGACTGCTTGTTGAGTTAAGTGATTCCATCACATAAATCCAGTTGTTCATAACTGTTCTCAAAGCACCATGTCATCAGATGGAAAGGATGTCAACATGATTGTTAAGCCATCAATCAAGAAAAAAGAGAAATCTCCTGTTTCTAAGTCCATGAAAAGAAAAAGAAGGAATACAAGAAAACCCAGGGATGTTCCTTCTAACTTTCAGAAGTTTTCTGATGTTCTTAATGAGTTAAAAGAAATAAGAAGGGAGATTTTTGAAATAAAGACTTTCGTGTCTAAATCCTTGGAAATTCAGAGGACCCTAATTCGACCTCTTCAGCCAAGACAGTTCGTGGGTATTGACACTTATCTCCGTGAACCTTATGTCCTGATGGCTGTCGATAACAAGGAGTCGGGAATGATAAAGAATTTCTCAAAGGAATTGTTGCCTAGTATATCTTCTTTTTGGATTAGTTGGAAGAATAACTAGCGTTTTCAATAGCGAAGATTGTGACTACACATAGCTATTTTGTTTTCATCTTCTCTTGTTTATTTTTTAGGTTTATTGGTTTTAAATTCTAAAAATATTTGGAGGACGATGTTATTGCAGTATTAATCTTTATGATTTTGTGATATTGCAATTGTTTATGGGATATGTTTTGTTTTCATCCGTGAACTTGAAAGTCCCATATGTTGTCAAAAGTAAAGTCGTTCATAAATTGATTTCCGTATTGATGAAAGGACGAATAGACTTTTGACATTTACAAAATTTAAAGCCTATATTGTCATTTATTTGATGGAAGATAGGTTAAAATCTTTTGTTTGCAAGGATAAAGTCTATTATGTCATTATGCAGATAGTGATGGAAAAATAGAATAAATCCTTGAATGTATTCTGCGGTATTGATCTTCTTTGATCCATTCTTTTTGTATTACCCTGAAGGCTCCATTGTGTATCTTATGTTGAGCACGATACAACGAAGTCTATTATTCTTATTGGCTTTGTTGGTTGTTCCATAAGATGCTATATGTTGAGCATTATGAACTAAATTAATCATCTTGGTTGGTTATTTAGTTATTTGCTCCGAGAGTCTTCTTTTGTCGAGCAAAACTTTTGACAATTAAATTGATTACTTTCGTGATTAGTTTTGTTGTTTGTATTCCAATTAGATTAATTATTGGTTCTCTTGTAATTAGTCTAGTTGAGTTTTCATATATTCCACAATTTCTTGTGTCGAGTATATGAACGGCTATACTAACTATGTTCTATTGGTTGATGTAGTCGTATATTTCGTAAGGCTTTCCTTATGTTGAGTATGTGAACGATTAAGTTAGTCATCTCCGTATGATTACCTTAGTCATAGCTCCGTAAGTTTACTTATGTTGAGCACAATCAATTAAATTGATCACTTTTGTGGTTTGATTTAGTTGCGTATTCCAATTAAATTAATCATGGGTTTACTTATGATTAATTTGATTGAGTTTTGGATATAGAAAATCATTTTCCTATGCTTTTTGGTGTCCAATTAAAAATCCTTCTTTTCTTTCGAAATTAAGGTCGCTCTTGTTGTTCTCTCGGGAATGACATCAAATGGGGCAGAGTTCTTTTGAACTTGTGCTTAATGGTCATATCTTGAGGGGTGTGCGGCTGTGGAATTTTATAGGGGTTATCTTGTATCTTAAAACTCCTTGATGAATGCATTTAGCTTCGGTTTTATGATTGCATCTAAATTATGTTGGTATGTATTTCTTCTTTTAGTCTATGAAACGCCTCTTCTCGGAAAATTCATTAAGAACCCGTTCTTGTACCTTTGCCAATTTTATTGACAAAAAGGGGGAGAATTAATGTGTAGTTCTACTACATATACATATGGTTTTCGGATCATTGTGTAAGGGGAGTGGTTTCCATGTGAGATGGAGTATTGACTAAGGGGGAATGATACATATCACCTTAGTATTATTGTTAAAGTCGTGATGCAATTGGACTTTGATGTTACATAATAATACTATGTCACTGTATAATAATGATCGAGAATCTCGATTTCTCTCATTGTTATAGCTACGGATCTTCAACAACGGTGATGCTAAACTTACAACCTTTGAGATCATTGGAGTACTTGGAAGGACGAAGATTTCATGGAACGTTGAAGATTAGACTATGGAATAGGAGCCACTAAAGTTTATCTTTTTTGTATTCCATATGTATTAATAGTTTTGTCACTAAAATTGACAAAGGGGGAGATTGTTATAGCATAGATCGGTCGACCTCGCATGCGTTGCTATCTCAAGCATGTTTGTCAATGTTAGTGATCAAAACTATGAGTCTTGATTTCTAGTCTGCATAGCTAAGTCTCGGACTAGGATAGAAAAGTGTAGTTGAGCTCAAGGACTTCATGGAGATGCATCATACAACGACGAAGATCTACTCAAGGAACCGTGGAACTTCATCAACAAAAAAGTATGTGGAGACTTGAACTTATCTATCACTCAAAAGTTTATCTCTTCTATCTCCTACTTCTTATGAGACAAAAGTCGTATGCTATATAGACTGGATCATACATATTTGATATTTCGATCCGAGTATATCTCGCCTATATATATCTCGAAATCATGTGTTGGTAAAGCGTTTTGCTTTGATCGGGTTTATCTTCACCTAATGATGAAAGTCATATTGTTTCAATCACTTTGAAAATCGCTTTGACGAGAAATAGTGTAACAACTATATAAGTCCTCTAAGAATGTTTCAATGGTTGGAATGAGAGTTTAGGTCTATATAACCAATGATGGATATAAGCATTGTGTGGAAACACATATGTGCATAAGTCATATTCCTTAATCCGAAGTTTGTGAACTTTGTTGATGGAGAGAAACCGGAGGAATTGGCTTTGCCAAGTCCGCGAACTCAGTTTGCGAACTCAGTCCGCAAACTGACGGAAGTTCTCTTGCCGAGAATTTCTGCTGGGATTTTCCAAAAACTCGTTTGCGTGTTTAGTCCGCGAACTCAGTCCGCAAACCTAGTCTGCGAACTGACAGAAGTCTCCTTGCCGAGATTTTCTGCTGAGTTTGGAAAACTCTGCCGGTTGTCTTAAGTCGCGAACTTGTTTGCATACTTGAGTAGGTTATGATCTAAAGATGTGCTCTGAACATGAAACTTAAATTACTAAGGAATGCAGTATGCAAACCGTGGCTATAAAGTTCATGAGCCGATTCAATCGAATCGAATCATCTTTGTATCAATTGTGTCTTGTGTAGTTACATAAGATCTCATAGCAATTGAACAACTCTCTAACTAGTTCATTTGAGTCAATTGAACTAGTTATGGTGAAGAAGAACAAGGTTAATATGAAATGATCATATGGTTAACCTTTTGGGTTACTATGTTGAACCAACATACACGTACACGTTTGGGCACGGTTTTCACAAACCCAGTAATGTATATCTCAAGTGTGTGTGACAAGCTAAGTTTTCGATCTAACGGTTGAGAAATATTAGCTTGAATCTAAATCAGGTTTTCATCTAACAGTGAATATTGATTGCTTTGTAACTAAGGAAAAACCCTGATTTGAAGACTATATATAGGAGACATCTAGCATTGGGCAAAAACAATACCCACACGTCTGTGTGATACTAGTGCGCTCGCTAGAGTCGATTCTCCTCTAACCTTTGGTTTTCTTCTCTAAAACCAGGTTAACGACTTAAAAACTTCATTGGGATTGTGAAGCCAGACCGATACTACTTTTATCGTAGTTGTGTGATCTGATCTTGCATCTTCTATCGTACGAGTACAATCTTTGATTGGCTTGAGATCGTGAGAGTTCTCCGATAGGCAAGATAAAGAAGTCACAAACATCTTCATCTCACTGTTTGTGATTTCTCGACGTCCTCTTGTGTATTCAAGTAAGACCGGATTATCAATTGGTTCCTGTTCACCTTGATTTCATATCTTAAGACGGAACAAAAACCTAGGGTTTTTCTGTGGGAGACAGATTTATCCTTTGATAGACTTTTCTGTGTCAGACAGATTTGTTTATTATCAAGTCTGCGATTTTGGGTTGCAGCAACTCTTGGTTGTGGGTGAGATCAGCTAAGGGAATCAAGTGCACAGTATCCTGCTGGGATTAGAGGCGTAGGAGTACAACTGTACCTTGAATTAGTGGGAGACCGATTGGGGTTCAACTATAGTCCAGTACGAAGTTAGCTTGGAGTAGGCTAGTGTCTGTAGCGGCTTAATACAGTTTGTATTCAATCTGGACTAGGTCCCGGAGTTTTTCTGCATTTTCGGTTTCCTCGTTAACAAAATTTCTGGTGTCTGTGTTATTTCATTTTCCGCATTATGTTGTTTATCTTTATAATTGAAATAATACCAGTTGTGCGTTAAAGTTTAATCGATTAGAGATCCGACCTTGTGGTTGTTGATTTCATTGATTAACACTTGGACATTGGTCTTTGGTACCGTCCAAGTTATTCCTTGTATTTGATAAAGACTCGCCATTGTTTTTAGCTTGAGTAAAAATCAACTCAAGAGAGAGATATTAACTCCTTGAGATACTTTTATCTAGATTGAGTCTTATTGTCTAGTTGATTCTCTAGAAAAGTATTTCAGAGTTAGTCCATACAGATTGCTAAGATAAATATTGGGTGGTGTTGTTAGACCCCGCTTTTTCATATAGTCTTTTAAATCAGGGTTTGAAATCAATGTTATCTTGGTAACAAAGCATTCAATATTCACCGTTAGCTGAAAACCTGATTAGATTCAAGCTAATATTTCTCAACCGTTAGATCGAAAACTTAGCTTGTTACACACAAATGAAATGCACGTTTCTAGGCTTGTGTAACCGTACCCAAACATGTACATTTGTTGGTTCAACAATAGTTAACCAAATGGTTAGCCATATGAGCAATTTCATATCAACCATATTTTTCTTCACCATAACTAGTTCAAATGACTCAAATGAACTAGTTAGAGAGTTGTTCAATTGCAAGGAAATCTTATGTAACTACACAAGACACAATCGAAGAAAAAACTATTTGATTCACTCGAATCGGTTCATGAACTTTATAGCCACGGTTTGCAAAAGCATTCCTTAGTTTATATGAACATGAGTTCAAGAACAATCGTCTTTAGATATAACCAACTCAAGTTCGCGGACTGGGTTCGCGGAATTAAGTTCCCGGAAGGAGTTCACAAACTCCAGCAGATATTCTCGGGTCGAGAACTTCCTCCAGTTCGCGGACTGGGTTCGCGGACTGAGTTTGCGGACTTAGCTCACGCCACTATTCCGGTTCTCTTGATCAACAAAGTTCGCAAACTTCGGTTCAAGGAATAAGGACTTATACATATATGTGTTTCCACAACAATGCTTATATCCACCAATGGTTATATAATCTAAACTCTCATTTCAATCATGGAAACATTCTCAGAGGACGTTATATAGTTGTTATTCACAAACCATTTTTCGTCACAAAAATTTTCAAAGTGATTTAAACATAACATGACTTTCGTCACTAGGTAAAGATGAATTTGGCTAAAGCGAAAGCTTACCAACACATATTTCGAGAAATAGATAGCGAGATAAACTCGGCTCAAAATACCAAATGTGTATAATCAAAGTCTATATAGCAAAATGACTTTTGTCTCAAGATAAGAGATAGAGTAGATAGACTTTTGAGTGAGAGATAAGTTCAAGTCTCCACAAACATTTTAGTCGATGAAGATCCACCAGTTTCTCGAGTAGTCCTTCGTCTTGTATGATGATTTCCATGGAGTTCTTGAGCTCAACTACACTTTCTATCCTAGTCCGAAACCTTAGCTATAGTAGACTAGAAATCAAGACTTATAGTTTTGATCACTAACATTGATAAACACGCTTGATATAGCAACACATACTAGTTTGACCGAGCAATGCTCTAACATAAAGGAACTGTCTAGACGCTCCTATGAATATAATCAGGGGGATGTCGACATAAAGGGGAGGATCTAAGGATATGATGTCGACATGTTTGACTCTGAAATGTGAAGCTATATTGTACTCTTTTTCCCTTCAATCGATATTAGTTTTTCCAACATGGTTTTTGTAACTCCGCAAGGTATTTTAGTGAGGAAACCATAACTACACAAACTACATGATAAATGACGAAGACATGAAGATCGCATTGATATAATTGTTGAACAATATCAGAATAAAAGAAATGAACCTTGATAGTTTGTAAAATGGAACCACTCCAGTATCAGCACAACAAAACAAGGATTGCATCGCAACCAAAGTAGTTGAAATCGTTCCTCGGTCCTACTCGGTTAGGGAGCTTGGAGCGAGGAGCAATAAGTTCGGACTTAGAAATCGCCAAAACTCGGTCTAATACTCGGAATGTATTTATTAGAGACTCATATATTGCTTCTCATAAATTATAATTTGTACCTAATTAAAACTAAAATTGTAACACTATCGTTTAATTAAGTGTGTAGTATTGTTATATTGAACGTATGTATCATGTATTTAGAGGTTTTTCTATTTGATAACTCCCATATGAGGGGTTACGAAAGTTTTATTTTCTTATTTTAGTGCATGCAAGGCCAACTCAGAAAAATCGTTAACTCGTTTTGCTCAAAAATCGTTTCAAATCGAAAAATCGTCCGCCTTAATCGCTAAAAATCAGAAATGGCTTGGAATCGGAAATCGCCTCGGTCATATAGCCTGTAGCGATTACTCGGCGGGTAATCGTCCTTGGAGAGAAATTTTTACTACACTGATCGCAACAGTTTTTGGCACAAGTCAACTAGTAGTATTGATACTACTATTGCGTATCAATACTAGGTTTTCATCAATCACATATAAAACATAGAAGCGATGCTATATATGGGTACTAGGGCTTAACCCGTGCCGTAACGACACATGCATAATTTTTATTTGATATGCATTTTCCAGCATTTGGATATTATATTTAATATTCGTCGTGTTACCCTCTTTATTAAGAGTGAAGAAAAAACAAATCCTTTCTCATGTATACCCATATATGATTTATTTCTAGCATGTTTGAAACTTTCACATCTTCCTAAACATGTTAGAGTTGTATCCTCAAGCCACGAATTTATCATAATTATTTTTCACACTTTCTTTCCAAAATAAGAAAAAAAAAACGTTATAGTGTTTTATAGTTTACAAAGGTATCTTATGGGTCATTTGAACTGCACTTCTAAATTTCCCATATTTTAGTGACCGTGCAAAACCAAAATATTAAACTATGTTAGTTATAAAAAAAATCACGTCATCTGAGTTCATTCGTTCTGGATAGTTTAGTAAGCCTTAAAAATGTCAAGATCCTTGTTGACTTTTACCTTTAAGAATAGTCCAAAAAGATGCAAACCAAGTATGGACTCAATAATAAATATCACAGTCTATGTTCTTACGAATTTAATAGCTACATATCTTTAGTACCTCAAAACTCCTACATATTCTACGATATTGACCCTCCAAACGTGTGGTTATTCACTGCATAAAAATGATGAAACCATGGTTAGCTAGTTAGTCAAATGGTTAATCGCTTAACCAGATAACATTAGACTCAGTTATCCACCATTGAATGAAAATGATGTTAAAACATTTAGTAAGGAATATTTTTGAGTGAAATGCCTTACAGAATCTCTTGGATGCAATAATTCTTACAATCAAATTTTGTTAGCTCTTAACTTTTGTTGACTATAATATTATGACTCATTAATTGGCATTATTTTCGCGTTTGTTACCTGAAAATTTAAAAGCATGTAAGCATTCCCAAGAAAGACTCTTAGTAAGGTAGGAAAATAGTCCTGATGACAAAACTATAGCGGTAAACATGTGTACGTTATCAATATCTTCTTTGCACTATCTTATAGTAGTAAACATGTGCGCAAAAGAGATATATGTTTTATTTATAACAATACTGTTTTAAGACCACGATATTGTAGTCACTTATCTACAAATGACAAAAATTCTAAAAATAAATGACAACAAAGTTG